>NW_010393481.1:44273-136386 GCF_000710305.1 Buceros rhinoceros silvestris | reverse complement strand
AAGCCAAGCCATGATGATGATGATGACAATTGGCACAGGTCTGGATCCTTCTGGATCTCATGGAATGGGGGAACCTTAATTTCCAGACATTCCCACAAAATTTTCCATTAGTTCTGGTTTCACAAGTGAAATCAATGATCAGCTGTGATCATCAAGGGAGCACAGAGCAGATCACGATGTTTCCAGGGCATGGATTGCTTTTTATGTCTATGCAGTACTCTGCTCCCTGTAACTCCTCTCTTTAGGAGGTACTGGAATATATATAAATAATAAGCAAGAGAAGACAATTAAAAAAATAATAATTGCTACTATTAATCTAAGATTACACATTTTGTATTGCACTACTGACTCCAAAGGGAGGTTTGTCAAAGAGATCATATACACATGTGCACACTAGGCAGTGTCACTACACAGTTCAGCAGAAATTCCACCCCAATGCCTCCTGATGATTTACTTTGTTTTTACTTTGGTTGACTTCAGCTCAGTCGCTCAGCCATCTTGCAGATGACAGCTTATTGTTCACAACTATTTTTTCCATCCCTGGGGATTCTAATAGGCATGAATGAGTGAATGTGGACAGTTATGAAGGAAATTCATAGTATAAACCAAGCCCCTGAAATTCTGTTATTAATTGGGCACTTAGGCTTTACATCTTTTTCAAGCTGACTACTCCCTGCTCATTTAGACAATGCCAACGATTCTTTCTAGGCTGACCATCATAAAGCCATTTGTGTACAGTAGTGTGGCTTTTCTCTGAACTTGTGAGTGTCCCTGCAGCTCAACAGGACTATGCACACAGACAGATGTTGCTCAGTGTGAATTCTGGTTGCAGAAGTATGTCTGTCCTTGCTCTTTGTCTTGGTAGAAACATCAGCTGCTCAGATATGTGGGTTCTTTTATGGCTTTTTGCCATACAGAAAGCATGTGGATGACAACTTCTGTAACTAAAAAAAAAAAAAAATCCTCCTATCTTCCACTACTGCTTATGTAAAGTATGCTTATATACTCCTCCTATACATAGCTTCTTGTACGGATGATGATGAAAAATTAGGTCCATTTAGCTGTTTGACATGATATTTTGCAACATTCATAGATAAACAGAACCCTCTATCCAGTCATTTTAAAGTATATACTTCAATGGATATGGAAGTATGTTGGACCTACATTGAATTTTTATTTTCATACCATGCTGATAAATCTACAGATTATGTTTGGCTTGATACACTTTATTTTCATCCCAACACATCTTTTGCCCGTACCAAACTAAATATATCATGTAAAAGTATGTAAAACAGTCTTAACCATTAAAAAACCTTGAGTTATTAGACAGACACTTAACTGTAATATTTATCACATTTTAATATTAAATATCTCATGATATTTCCTTGTCTAACTATATTGGTGTGAGACACTCCAACTTAAGACCTGAAATTATGAGTGTTAATGCTTACTTGTAGAAATAAATTGAACATAGTGTTTGAAAATTAACAGTAATAATACTTCCTGTACTTATTGGCCTTTTATTTAAAAACTGAAGGCATTTCATTTAGCATTTTGCTTTTAGGTGATGGCCAAAATCCGATTCTTGATGTTAGTATCTTCTGACCATTTATATTTTTAAATCTCTCCAACTTGATTCTGTGCTGAAAGCACAGCTGAGGCTCACAAATAAGTTAGAAGAGGTATAAAAAGGTCCTTTGAAAATGAAAAATACCTGAAGAGAGTGAGCTTCACAAGGACAACTATACAACCAGGTTTAAAGACCCAATCAGGCTTGTGGGGCTTGTTTTTGTTTGTGTATTCTTTCCTTCTCTGTGTTATATAAGATCTTCAGTTATTTCTCTTTGTTATGAATTGTGAACCCAGTAGCCTAGGAATAAAGATCTGGGAAGAAAACTTTAAGGGAAATACATTTCAGATACAGCTGTCCAGGTGGTCCAATCTGCCAGTTTACAACTAATTGGCAAACCATTTGCCCTTCTTCAGACCCCTGGTACATCACTTGGTTCTTAATGAGTTGTCAGAATTATGGTGAGTGGATCCACAATTTATTCTGACAGTTCTTTAACAACCCTTGACTGAACATCATATGGCCCTGATGATTTATGTTTATATTTAGTTTTTCTAGGTATTCTTTTACTTCCTTATCACTCATATCAGGTGATCCTCATTAAATGTTAACTCAATGTTCTTCTATATTTTCATACTGAAAAAGAAAACAAATCTGAACATGGGGTGAATAAGGAGGAGAAGAGAAAACACCCTGCAAAACCCTCAAAACAAATCTTGGTGAATGTTTCAAAAAAACGTGCAAGTTCCTTGCTTCTTCTGGGTTAGTACCAAAACATGTTAAATGGATGCAGATGCATGGATATGCCATCTAACAGAGAAAAGTGACTATTCCTGTTTAGCAGGTACAACCACACTTCTCAACGGGAAATTTGAGCACTCCCTATCCTCTTCCCTTCTCCTTCCATGCCCACAAATTACTCTCAAGGGAAATAATCTGGAAATAGTTCCAATAATTTCTTAAGTACCAGACATGCAACTATTCCATAATTTACGCAGCAAAAAACAGGGAAAGAAGATTCAGAATGACTAACCAACTTCTCCTAACCCAAACCCTTAATAACAATGACCATTTCCTGTGGTGGAGCGTGCATTACTTTTTTTATAATCTATTATTTTTCTCAGATTTCTTGTATCACTGTGTTTCGCCTTTCTGGGAAGTGCCAGTATTTTCTGGCCTAGTATTTTCTATTAGCAAAATTAATAATATATACTTACTGGTCTTTTCCCTTTTTTCTTATTTCATGTTAATTCCTTTGTTGCCTCAGCCTACAGAGAACCATGCCGGTACTCCTAGTACCAGAAATGCCATCTGCTGTTCCTTTATTATTGTACCATTCATTCTATGCAGTCTTCCATGTCCTGTCACCACTTATTAACACTGCTTACTGGGTCCTGGCATACTGATTCATTTAATGTCACAGTATCTCCCTTTAAAATGCAGTGTATTTTAATTTTGTTTGCTTGGTTTATTCACTATTACAACTAATTGCAATCCACTGCATCTAAATTCTAGCACCTTGTTCACAGAGCACTGGAGGGCTGCAGGAGGAAGGAACTGAAGAGATGGGCTTATCTAGCCCTTCTAGAAACACACACCTAAGTTCTCTGTCTCACAAACAGGTATCAATCTACCTCAGTTAAGTCTCAAGAAGATGCCCAAGTTAGGTCAGTCTCTCTCTTCACTGGCTTCATAGGGAAGTAGCAAGTGTCAAATAGTCCCTTCCACTTAGGATCTGATCCTTCCAGCCACATTACAAGTTGGGCACTAGTTGCCTTTTATTAGGTAAAAGAAATATAGCCATAGCAGCAGTACTTACTGATTAGCTCCTGGTAGGAGGTGAGACTTTCAGGGTTTAAGCCACACAGAAGAGCGCTTACCAGTTTCCACAGCACGCTGGGGGACCAAATGTGTAAGTAGAAAGATAATTGTCATGGAGTTAGGAGAAAGGCAAGAAAAAGTATTCCTGAAAACAGGAAACATGGATTCAGCTATATGCAAGCTCACAGTGCAAAACCAAGACACCTTTCCTGGATGAGGACCCTAACTAGCAGTCCTCAGCAGAAAAGATAAAGCACCAGAAAGAGTCATCTGTGCTCCTGACTAGTATGGTATGTGGGTATCTCCCTGTCCGAACTGATTCACAACAGAGTTTGAGTTAGGAAATACACTTCAATCTCCACAGATTAATGACGAGAAGTCACAGGTGTTATCAGTAGCCAACCAAGCAAGCAGTTTCAGGCAGCTGAACAGTGGCTAATGCATTTCAGTGCCTGGAGGGACTAGACAGTGCAAGAAAATAAAAGTACTGTGGTTTAGATGGATTTTAGGCACCTCAATCACAAGTTAAATTGTATTTAGATTCATGGGATCCCATCTATCCATTAATACTAATATTTTGATATTAAAAATTATTTCACAGAATTGATTGGACAACCTGCTCTTGTGGATCTTACCAAATGCCGTGATGGATAGTGAAGTGTTATGCTACATACTAATTAATTTGAATGCCCCATGCCCAAGAATTATGCCTTTAATTTCTTGAAAGCCAAAGTTTACCTTGAAAATGAAACCTTTTGTAAATTAAAGACAATCAAACTATCAAAGTTTGATATGCGTTTATTATAGTTTTACAAATTGAACTCTAGGATGAGATTTAAAATATGTTGCTTGTCCTTGATAATCCCTGAATGTCATGTTTTGGCCTGGGGAATTTCTGCAGCTAGATTATAAACTCTTGGTAGACTGAGGAAAACACTGAATTATTGTGTAATAGACAGTGACAGTATAATACTCTACTGATCTGAAAGAACACTGCACCTTATGGTGGAAACAAAACCACTCCTTCAGCAAATACTGAGTGAAAACAATAAATGATATTGATCCGAGGGACACAGAGAATCATGCTGGAAATCAGCATTCCATGGTAGTGGGCAGCAAACCAGTTTTTAACCATTTTCAAAGTAGTAACTTAAAAATTACATGTTTCATGCTGCTCCTCTGTGCATTTTGTACTGTTTGCTAACACTGTGCTTTGGGCCCATTAAGGGCTACAGAAGTTCTACCTCAGTATATGCTATGCTAGTATCAAATTTTTCTCTCTCCAAATTGATCTGCATCGTGTTCAGAAGGAAATGCATGTGTAAATCCATCCACAGAATGCCCATTAAAAAAAAAAACAAACAACCTCAAATCAATAAGACACATAGTAACGTTCCTAAATGTGTATAGTTTCGCAGGGGAGAGAATTGGGGAAATTTTCTCCTGAAGAAACGAAACATAAAGGAGGGCAGAGAGGAAGTAAAAGCATAAATACTTGTATTACATTTGCATAAAGAAAAGAATTTGAGAAAAATAAATAAACAAGCTCTGATTTCTTGACTGATCCGGGAAACAATTCAATTAAAATAATCAACATGCCAGATCTCCCTTCCTGATTTGCTTAAGTAAGTTTGCATTTGCAATTGTAGAATTAGATTGTGTATATATATGTGAGTGCTTTCCCCCCACCTCTTCTCCCCCAGGGAAAAATCAAACTTACAAGGGGTTATTTAGCAAATGTCACAGGGGATTAAATGACCACAGGTTCCCAGAAATTTGGCTACCTTAACTATAGGATTTGTATGAATTAAGAGACAAATCTGGCTCAGATTTAACTCGGCTATCTCTGCTAGCTCAGCTAACCAAACTTCAGTTGGGTCACATCTGGTTTTGATCAGGACCCCTTCATTTACTCCACAGTGGCTGTAATTTTTATTAGTTTCTATTCCACCAAAACTATAAAGTAGAAATATGCGTTTTATTGTATCACTTTTTGGAAATATCTGTACAAATTAGATGCCTATAACTGAAAAACAAAACCCAAAGCAACCACAACAACAACAAAAACCACCCAAACACCTAACCTCATGAGGAAAATGAAATATGGTGTGATGTTATCTTTACCACTTTGAAACATAAATCCCCGACCCCAGTCAAACATTTCTTAAAGCATGTTAAAGTGTTAAAGGTCTGTAACAGAACAAAAGGTTATATCCGTGGTAAAAGATATATTTCCTGTCAGACAGGGTAGATCATGTCTTTAGAAAGAGAAAAAGAACCTGTTTGTTTGTGCTGCAACAAAAGAAGATACAGGAACAGCAGCAATGGCTGTAGGAGAGCACATAGTTAATGACAAGTGTGTTCCCTGATGCTCTCTGAGACTCTCCCCACACAGAGCGCAGCACTTTGCTGAACAGACCCACAGCCTGGAGAGTCAGCTGGAATAAAGTACCAGTAATATTCTTGTATGCTACGTTAAATTCTATCTGCGATAAATTCATAAGATAGTGTAATGATGTCTCTCAAGGAATAACACACAACAGGCTAAAAGGGCTTTGATAATGATAACCACACGAGTGATGGTAACCACCAAATTTCAGATGTATGTAGTTTTTCTATTTCACAGGGATCATGCTGCTTGTATTTATACCTTTCCTACACAACACTATTTTTTGATAGCTATCACTTTTCCGAAAGCATTATGAAAATTTTATCTTTTCAATTGTTTGAAACTTAAAATTTGAAATAATTTCCCACAATTCTCTAGTTTTCCCAATATAGTATTATAATTTCTATAAAGTTTTCCATAGATTATTTGATAATTATTTATTTGTAACGATATTGCCACTCCCCTCTCCCCCCCTAAAGAAAAAGATCTTTTCCACAAGACCTACTAATTTTAAGGGAACAAAATTTGAACTAAAAAAAAATTGTATTTTAAGGATAGCTATTTATGTACACTTTTCTATCCGGCTTTTCACACACTATTAAATGCAGAACTATTTGGCCTTTATATTGATAATTTTGAACTTCAATATTTGAATCAAGATGAACTGAGTCATGATGAATTAAATCATGAACCTTCACGTAATTATTTTTTATTTTTAACAATTTATAATTTTAGATTGCTTTTAACATGACACTGAAATCATGCTGCAGCAAGACAAGCAAAGATTTTAGGAAAGAACAAGCCATTAAAACTCAGTTTGAACCACATCAGTAAAAAATAAACTCACAGTTTAGAAATGTATTGGAACAGTAATTTGCAACAGCAGTTGTGAATACTCTTAGTTCTACCTGAAAAAAAAGAAATCACTGGATTTTCACTTTGAGATCACTGAAAATAATTTTCAAAAAGAGCTGAATATTGCCATTTCTTCTGCTTATCTCTTTATTTATGAATATATAAAAATATTTACACAGTAAAAACTCCAGAAAGCATGAGAGTTCATGTGGTTTAACTTTGTACAGGCATGGGCAAGATTCATGGTTGCCCACCTGGTGTAATCAGAGTTTCCCGAGTACAGCTGCAGAGCATTGCTAGAAGAAGGGAAGTGCATTCAGAGCAGCTATAATAGCACAGATTTCTCTGTTCTCTCTGTCACACAGAAGAGTGGCATAAATGACCATGAAAGCTGATCTGTGAGCTCTGGCAGAGGAATTTGTATTTCTTGGATTTGGGAATGCTATTGCTGTTTTCTTTTAAAATACTACCCTAATTAAGGATAATTTTTTTTTAATTTTAAAAGGCAATCTATCTCAGACAGAATTCTTTGCAAAATAAATGAAATGGAAGAAAATGTTATATTGAGCACATAGGGAATGAGCATATTTCCTCTCATGAAACTACTTTAATGAAGAGAGACCAGCCATTAATTTACCTCTCCTTCAGTCTGCTGAAGTTAACCGTACGTTAACAGCTAGGGGATTCTGGCTGACTCTTTGCTTCTATTGCAAGTTCTGGGAGTCTCCATAAAAACCTATTCTAGTATTACCCTTAAGTATTATAACGAGGAAGAGGTCCTTTTCATGACCATAAAAAGAGCATTTTAACCTCCAGGTGAGCAGCACAACATTTAAAAAGAAAAAAAAAAGTCTCAGAAATTAAGTTGAATGTATCAAAAGAAGGTAAGTGGTCCCAGGTTAGCAAATTAATACTGAGATTATAGAACCAGCATTTTAAAATCCTTAGAACTGTTTGTGTCTGACTAGAACAGGTGGAATCTGTACTCATCTATGGTCTAAGTTGCAGTGACTTAGTTCTATAAAAGTCCAGTATGCGTATCCTATCATGCAACTCTGTTTTGGAAGTCTATATCTGGAAGTCCAATATCCAAATATTCCCCATTTTCCATCATCAACAGTTGTGGACATAGTCTTTAATTTGTAAAACAAAATGAAACAAACAAACAAACAAAAAACCCAAAAGAAAACAAAAAAATCACACCCAAACAAACTTTCAAGTATTACGTACGTTGGCTTGACAGAGCAAAACCATGTAAATATGGGTCTGTGTATGAATATGTGGGTATATGTTCCTTTGCATGAAGGGAAAAAGAAGGCAGAGAGGTATAAGGACTTACCTAGCTCTCATTGCAGAATTTCTAGTTTTAAAAGGTTAGAAACTGTATTATGTCATAAGTCTCTGGGCTTCACTAATTCCATGACTGCAGGCTGCTTTGTGATTTTGATTTTGCAATTGAAACTGATTGGCTGGCAGACAAAGGGACAGAAACAGCTGCAGCTGGTATTATTGATTATTTCCTCAATTTAAAGGAAGTAAAGCAGGAGGCTAACAGCATTGAGGGACAAAGGCTAAGCTGTTGCTCTACATGTCTGGCAAAGCCAGTCACTGTCCACTGCAGCATGCTCTGAATTAATTCATAAAATGTAGCCATTATTATTTTAATACCACAGATTGCCATAGGAGTCATAGGGACCTGCCTGTTATGATGTTATGGTTTCAATCTCATTTTTTTTTTTTAGTAAACACTGAAATCTCTAATATGGAATCATACCAAATCCAATATAAACATTCTGGAAACTGCTTTTGGGCTGTCATCAGTAACATGAATAACTTTCTAGCAATACACTGAGCTTACGATAGTTAATGCCTACCCTGAGAGGTCCTGCCCTCTGAATGAGAATTGTGTCTTCCTAGAGAAAACAGAAGATAAGTCTTAAAAACCAGAGGATACATTAGTGATCCATGATGGAAAAAGAAAAAATCAAATTAGAGCAGGAAATGTGTAAATTTAGAAAACAAATGACACATGTTATTTGTTTTGCCCCTCTTCTATACCCCCTTCAACGCACTGACTTGACATTAGCCACTCTTCTGTAGGGTTGCAATTTGAAGGAAGCAAAGCAGAAGAATTGAATAGAGCCTATATCCATTAAAGAAATGTATGTTAATGTAGATGCAGAGTATAAACAGCAGCATGGATATACCCCCTTGGTGTAAAATTAGGTTTGTACTTGCACAGCTTCTGCTGGTGAGCAGCTGGATGGAGGCTTCTCAACATACAGAACTGTACCAATTCACCTGAGGTAGAAGGCACTGCACTGTTTTAAGATCGAGCTTTCAGGCAACAGCTGGAGGAATTGGATGCTCCTTTACAACCAATACTTTTACAATAAATCTTGAAAATGACCAACACAGATATTTGTAAGAATCCACAGACAAAAAAAGCAGAGACTTGCAGGAGCCCCTTACCTACGTCACTCAGCCTTCTCACAGCCTTGATGCAACAATAACACCCCTACCCACCCAGGCAGCCTATTTCAGTCTCTCGCTCACATTACCATTACAAAGTTTCTCTAGGCTAGCTGAATCTTTTTATGGAATTTAAGCCCATTACTCGTTGTTCTGTTCTCCGTGTCATACAGAACAGATGATCCCCTTATGGTTTAAGGAGTTGGAAGCTGTCCTCCTGTTTGCTCTCAGGCTTTCCAAATTGTGCAGGGATCTTTTAAAGAAATGTCTTCTAGGATCTGAGATCATGCTTAGGTGATCATAAAGACTAAACTGTGCATTACTGGATCATCTGAGAATGAATATTATCTGAAGAAGCAGATCTCAACACTTCTATTGAGAACACCCAGTATGATGCCTCTTCCTACACCCACAGAGCCTGTGTTCTCCATCTGCATTTTGTCTTACCCTCCTCTTGTCTTCCAGTCGAAGCATTCTGACTGTAATACTAAACTAATCAAGGTCAGGTTTTCTGACCCTGAGGCTATCTGGCACAGAATGGCTTCTTTCCATACAGTTAAACTCTCTTGTCCCAGATAACAGTATAGCTTTGTCAGTACTGCCTATTGGGAACAGTCCCTGGCCTGCACCCAGACATTATCTTGGAAAGTTAGTTTCCACCGGGGAGTAGTCTTGCTAATGAGCATGTGCCAGAGCTTGAGGCTTTTCCCTGTTTAATTTACAGCCATAAATGTAGCCAAGAATGTTGACACTAACATGTTAGAGGAGAAGTTTAAGGCCACTAGCCCTTTGTGATATGATGTTCAGTTCCTGAGATTAGTTAGCATCTCAGAAAAAGCCTCCAGAAAAAGCACTTCTACCACTTCCAGACTGCTAGTTTTACTTCATAAATACTACACCACCAGGCTATTTACATGTCTCCACTTCCTAGACATTGTTTTGAGGCTAGCCTAAGTAGCAAGTCGTACATGGGTCTATATCTATGCAAAGTCCCCTTGGTAGACACACCATGAGAGAATGTGAACCTTTTGTTCAGATACTGAGAAGCTTCCATAAACCACATCTGAGGAGCTGGTACTTCGGGCTCTCCACTGTTAGAAAGTTTGTGGTGTTTGTGGATGGCTAACAGAGAAAGTTAAGTAAGATAGGGTCTGCTGATGTGAATATTCTAACTGCATCAGTATTTTCTAACTACATCTGAAGCACTTTGACTTTTCTGACCTCTACCAGTTCCTGAGAGGTAGAAAGGTGTACTTCCCAAATGTGCTAAAGCTGTTGTGGAAGTTGGTGTTATCCAAAGAATAGACTACAAAGAATGGACATGCAGGAGCTGAACAGCTCCAGATGCTGAGGAAGCTGCAACTTGTGGATGTATCTTTACTTTAGAAACTGTTGTCAGCATTGAGGGCACATCATGTCCTGTGCCTGCCCTACCACTTCCATGTGGTACAACTGTAGCACAATTCAGTTAGACATTTGTCTTCCAGATTTCTTCAGCCAGCTAAGATGTAATTGTTTACACTGTCTTGTAGATGTGGCTATTCCCACTGTTTTGATTTCTTATACTAATATCTGTCACTTATCAACGTTACCAGAGATTCGTGTCTTGACCAGCACTCATTTTAGGCATTTAGCTTGATACTGTATTTGTATTAAAAGCAAACTGGTCAACGAACTTGGCTTGAAATTGATGTTCTTAAAATTGTCCCCATCAGGTTCAACTGTGATCTTCCTTTGGTAAAGGAGTTCCGTAAATTGGCTAACAGTTGTGTAAAAAACCTTTCCTTTGATATGCTTTGAACAAACAAAACTCTTTTACTTTAAAGTGAGCACCTCACTTTCACTAGCTTTGTTTGATATCTCCTTATTTCTCTACAAGGAGAGAGAAGGAACAGGCAATTCCCATTCATCCTCTGCAAGAATCTAATGATCCTACAGGCTGCTATCATAATCTCTAAACCTTCTCTTTAGCAGACTCATCTTTTTCTCAGATAATCCATTCCATACTGTGGCATTGATTTTTTTTATTATTATTATTATGTTTTAAGTATTCTAAAATAAGATTTAACATTGTGTGTGATCACAGTTTATCATACTCCAGATGACTTTGATAGTACTTCGTTGTAATATCCAGCAGTCTAGTGCAGTTTTCAGTTAAACTTGTGCAACCATACTGGTGCTTGGACTATGGACTGAATCTGGTAATTAAGTCAGCAAGAACACATTTCCTTAGTGTATGTATCCACTAACAGTACTTTATCACAGTGTTCTAGTGAATTAATCCTGAAATTTGTACAAAAGTGATTTTGAGGAGTGGATAAAGATAACTGTGGACATATGGGAATACAGGATCACTGAAACGAACCAAGAACAAATTAGGCACATTAAAGGAAAGGATGTGATTAAATGTGGGCAGTAGGTAACTCTGTACAAGATTTGAAGCTTAGCTGTCACTTTTGAATATAATGAGGAATAATTTTTAGATAGAAAATATGATTTTCAAATTGATACATTCTCTTCAAGATATTATATATTGATTTCTGTTCTCTGAGGGAACAGTTCGAGAAGTATATGAAAAACTTGAGAATGCAATTTTTTTTCTTTAAAGTTGAAAAATTCTCAGAACGTGAGATTACAAAGTCAGATTCTGAACAGGTTATCCTTTGTCTGTCTCTTCACGGTTCATATTATAACAGCCCTTTGCTTTTCTGTTTCCTGCCATAACATTTAAGAATTTTTGCACCATTGTAAAATAGATGTGTAATTTTCATAAGTCAAATTGTTATAATTACCAGAAAATATTGAGAAAGTATAAGGCACTTGGGGAATTTCTGATTCATATTTTGCGTTTGGTTTGTAATTTCATGAGAGGGCTTTTTTGTGTTTAAGAAAAACAATCAAAAGAAAGCATCTCTCTGAAAGAGAACACATAACTGATGGTCAGTTATCAGGAAAGGAAAAAAGACACTACAATCACCTCTGTAAGAAAATACTGGCATGTTGAGGAGCTCCCAGGTAGCTGAAGCCCTAGTGTTACTTTCTAACTCTTCTGAATGGTGTAGCTCTTGTCAGCATGCTCAAGTTGGAATGGGAAGCAGGATGCATATTCATAAACTTATAGGTAATAATTTATATACTGTCCCATTAAGAAGGGTGAAGAAAATTACTGAAAGATCTTGGCAGTTCAGGCATTCTATTTATTTGCAGAGCTAAGATACTAAAAATCAGAGTGTGCCTAAAAACATATTTAATAATAGCCCAGTTCTGTGAATCTCCACTGTTGAAAAGTCAAAACTGAAGACACCACCAGACTGAGCTTCCCTGTCCTCTGCTAGTCTGGGGTTCTATGTAATCACAAAGGAAAGACGCAGTGAGGCTAAGCTAGGTCAGCTAGTGAGACAAGTTCTACTACTTTTCTACTATTGAAGAGAAAACAGTGATCCTAATGATAATGTAATTAAAAATCCTAGGGGAAGTTTGTGAAGATTTGTGAGAGCTGTGCCATAAAAGTAGCAAGGGACATACTGTGCTAGCCCAGAATAACCATGCAAATGGAGCAAAAATGGTGAGAACTTGTTGCACAGATACAACCCCAGGGAGAACTGGAAAAAGGCACCAAGCAGCACCGAGCATCAATAACCTGATTACTGCAGAACACACGCCCCAATTTTTCCAGATAGGCAAGTTTCATATCCAAACAGTAGGAAAGATTTTGATAAATCCTAATGTTGCATTAAGCAGCAGCAGCAGTAATGTTGTCCTTGCCCTTCCCTTTAAAGAAGTACTTGCTGTGGTGCATACTGCATACTGTCTGAATCACTCCTTTGAGACACTGGAAGCAATACGACCCTAACATATGACTTTTGGTCATATGTTGAGTAGAAATGCTATGAGATAATGGTGCTTGAAAACACCACAAAACTCACACCATCCTGTATGAACCTCTGCTACTGTGAACAGTCTAAATTAAAAGGCACACAAGCTGTATTTGTGTCATCAGTTCTCACATGTGCATATAAACCCTTTGAAAGCTCATGTAATGGGGCAATAGGACAGACCACAGAGGATGGTACAGGGTACCAGCTGGTACAGGGACTAAACGCAAGGCCAGAAGGCCTATGGATTTACTATGCCTGCATGTGTCACAGGCAAGGAGGACTGTATGTGTCCTCCTGCTGCTCCCTCCACGCCTTCTGGAAGCACTAGTAGAGTCCAGCCCAGCACTGACACGTATCCTCAGCCTTCACTGACATCCTAACTGTTTGTACTCTTGTAATAAGCAAGAAGGTCCATAACAAGATAAAACTGAATGACAGATAAATTTATATATCTTGTAGTTCCAATTCAGAACCTACTTTGGACAACAGCGAAATCTCCACTGGTTGAACTGGAACGGGATGGGATGGATATGTGCATGTGTGACTATAGGTTCCTTTGTCTAATACTGCTCTCACCTCTCCTGAAAAGACCTAATCTATTCTTGCATACTTAAAGAGGTGATTATTAATGTTTAGCTTCCTGTAGGTAATTTGGCTGCTCTATGCAGCCATAAAATTTTATGACAGTAAACATGAGAGATGTGCCTAAATTGCACAGCAATGTTTCTAGACTGCTTGTTTTATATTTCTTTTATAGTGTCAGTCCCATTAAATTTATATTGGTGCTAATTTTACAAAAACTTTGTGTCAAAATTATTAAGGTGACAAATATGCTGAGTCGATTAATTTTAGCCATGGCCCCTGAATGACTGCATACAGTACTTTTCAGTCTGAAACACACGTATGTGGAAACTCTACAGAAAATGCTGCCATGTTTACCCAACTGCTGCAGTTGTCAGATGGACCAGTGATGACAGGAAAAGATGATTAAAATGGGATTTTAATTGTTCAAATCTCAACATGGCCATCAGAGCACAATGCCTCTCAAAACAATAAAAAAGGATGCTTATTTCTTAACATTTTGAAAAATCTACAATTAGGGCAAAATAGAAATACATAGTAATTTAATAAAATAGTTTCCTATAAAGAATAACTGAATATTATACTACTGAGGTCACATGACACATCAGCTGCTAGACCTTCCCAGGTATGAAAGCAGAGCACTCGTGATTTACAGAAAGAACTACAAACTACTCCAGAATTATCAGCACAGAGTTCTGTAAAGATTGTGGAGAGAAGATTAAGATGATGAAGAACAGATACAGAACAGTCTGTCTTTTGCTCAGTGCCTACTTAAGATGAAGTATCCCATTGTGGAAGTCCTAAGCTCAAAGAAACAATATAAGGCGTTTGTGCAAGTCAAAGCACTTTTTCTTTACACTGAAATTACTTCAAGCAAGATATTCTTGTTCTACCTCATGTTTGTGTTAAGGGTTAGTATGACTTTCAATCCCCTCTGCCTGAGACAGTCACAAAGTGACATGTAGTTCAATAACTTAATCTCCCCTGAATCCCATCTAACTCAAAACACTGCAAGTGAGCCCTATCAGTTTGTTTAAACTTTTTAACAAAACTAGCATGACTGAAATCACACACACACACACACACACACACACACACACACACACACACGGAGTTCTTCTTCAGTTCTGGAAGGTTATTTTCGGCATATTTTCTCTGCAAGTATTCTCCCTTTGCCTGCCTTCCCTTTTCATGTCTTAACTCTGTTTTCCTTCATGTTTTGATGATAGTACTAAATTTGAGTTAAACAATGTTTTAGTTATAAAACCATAAGATAATGGTTTTCAGTTTCACTACGGACATGATTCTTGTAAGATATTTTTATTTGCCTGAGGAAAATATTTTATTTGTCTGGGTTCCCAAAGCACAACCTGTGTGGTCCACTAATAACCTAGCATTATCTATCTGATCAATAGCTCACTTTGAATGCCTGCAAAAAAATTCTTCAGCAAGTACATGTGTAGATTTTCTCTCTCTTTTTTTTTTTTTTTTTTTTTTTTTTTTTTTTTTTTTTTTTTTTTTTTTTTTTTTTTTTTTTTTTTTTTTTTTAAAAATTGATGCCCAAAGCAGACAGGTACTTCTGAAATTCTGATGATACCACAGTGGAGATAAATCTGCCATGCCACTGGCACAGTATTTTCCTAGGGAAAAGATTAAATATTCCAAAATCCTATTTTCCTAACTCCTCTTTCTCTTTGCTCCTCCTCATTCATTTTGCATTCGTTTGGCTTGCACCTATTTACATACTAGTCTATTGTTCATCTACAGTGTTACAGTGTAGCAGCCACTGCATCCTTTTGACATTATTTTTGCAGCTTTTGTTTCCAACTTGCTGGTTTTTTTAAACTTACATATGTAATCAAGGCAAGAAAGAGTATGAACACTCAACACAAAGTGTGGTTTGAAAATCATATTTTTGCAACATAGGCAAGGCTATTGCTGATGCCAGAGAAAAGTAACATTAAAAATTGTCTGCTAGAAAGTTTAAGGCTCAAAGGCATGATAAATGAGAAAAGCAAGGGATCCAAGATGTAGGAATCATAACGGATTTCTGATACCAAGGAATATGAAATACTTTACAGGGCTGTCTGGCTTAGCTCTGTAGAGGCAACAAAACAAACAGGAGAAACAGAACAAACTCTTTGAGCATCACCTTACAGAGAATGTTCCTCTTTACCTACAATTTTCCATGGGAAAACGTGATTTGAGAGAAGTTTATGTAAATATCACTAAGCCCAAAATGTTCCTTCAGCCTCTCCACTATAAGTCTTTTCTTTCATATGAACATTAGCATAATTTTGTCTTATTTTCTCTGTCATCATCAGTTCTCATCTTAGGTTTTTCTCCAAATAAAAGGCTTCACAGCTTCCTAACTAGCCCGACATGATGTTTTATGCAAAAAAATGGAAACACTCAAAAACTGTTGCAAATGGTTGGGACGGACAACGCAACAAAACAGCTTGTGTGCACACCAAGCCTTTACTGAAATGCAATTGCAACTGCACCGCGTTCTCTCTTACCACATTGCTTTATATTCTTCTAGTACATTGTTTATCATACATGCCCTACTTGGATTGGTTTCAAGTGCACTCTCCTCCAGTCAGCTACTGACCAAGCCTCTCTGTCTCCTCCCAAACAACTCACCTCCTGCTACTGACTGACAGCTCTCTACTTCGGCTAATTCAGCTCCTTTCCGGACCCTCCAGGGTCACGGCTACAAAAAACAACTAAAAGGAAGCAAAATTTTAAAATATTAAATATTAATTGAGCTATGATTACAGTTTCAGAGGGAAGAGAGACCTTATTCTTCAAGACATAAAGCAAACATAATTTGCTTCACGTAATGAAGTAACTTAATTTTTCAGGTATTCATACTCACCTGTTGTGGCCATTCTTTCCATCTCTGTTAAGCAGCCAGCATAGGTATTCAGAGAAAGATGAACTAGATCAATGAGTCAGTTATCTTCTATCAGTTATCTTCTAAGATTCTTGTGCTTTCCATATATACATTTCCATATATTACTTCTGTGCTAAAAAGCACTTAGAAAAATATTTTTGAGCTATATGTGCATATATTTATTTACTGAATTGGAAGCCCTATTGCATAAGCCAATTCTCTAGTTTCAGAATATATTAAAGGAAAAATAAACCTACTAATTGTCTGAGAAAAATATCATGACTGCATGATATCGCACACACAGAACTTACAAAGGATGAGATGTCTAAAGCAAATATTTGAGAGAGAGAATGTCAAATGCTTTTCTTCAAAAGCACTATAAAAACTAAGGAAAAAAGGAAATAAAATAAAATAGTGTGCAGCAGGGTATTTTACTAGCAGCAGCTATAATATAACAAGACAGAAAATATAACAAATTGAACAGTGGTAATTTATACATTTCACACATTTACATAAAAGCCCAAGTGCAAGGCAAATCTACATTCTTCAGTTCAGAGTATGCAAGAAACTAAATAGATTTCATTTAACTCAATGACCTGCCTGAAGGCTGATATAATTTTCCTTCACTACTCTCTGGTGGATACCAATTTTGACTTTATCTTCTACAAAATGATGTTTCTGTAAATTACTGAGCAATCCAGATTTGGACATTAGGCCAAATAAATCATTCAAGCCAAAACAATTGTAAGAAACAGTCTACACTGCCCTAGCAATGATCTCCAGACCAGCTATCTCAGAGGAGAGAGAATTCAGGCTACACACTCAGTATGTTCATCCTTTCACAGTACAGATTATTGGCTGCAATGTCTGCCTGCATTTGAGGAGTTGGATGCTGTCCTTACAGAACCAATCATAAAATCTACAGTGGCCAGGTTTTCTGTTTACACGTGGGTGATTACTTCAAGCAAGGCAGAGACTCGTCAAGCTTGCATCCTAGGCAATCTAGGTCAGGCTTTCACCAGAGTCCCAGACCTATCAATGTCTTAAAATGTGAAATAAACCTTTAAGAAAAAACTTATGACTATTCATAACTTACATCACTAACAGAACAGAGGAAAACTATTCTCCATAAAACATAATTGGTGATCTCAGAAGAGTGCTAATACCTAAAACATAACTACTCCTCTTATGACTTCCCAAATCAATAATAATAATGTTTGGATATGAAGTTAGACCTTCTAAATTCAATAGAAATGTCAGTGACAGTAAATTTTAAGGAGACCTCATACCCAAAGACATGAAAGGTCTTCAATAACCAGAAGAAAATGAAAAAGTCTTCTGGCTCTGTCCCAAGAACACCTAATGTACCTTGACTGTAGAAAAGGCATCCTCAGCTGTTCAAAAAATCATCCATCTGCCCTCTTGGAATAAGACTTTCTTAAAAACGCAAACATACAGCTTGGAGGAAGAATCATTTTATTCAGGTTTAGGTGATGATGAAAAAAATATTTCAAAGTCGTCTTTTGTGCTTATAAAGGCTAAAAATGCTCTTTTATGTTTCAAGGCTCTTTTTGTTGTTGTTTTAGAGGGGTTTGGTTTTTTATTTTTGGTTTGGGTTTTTTTTTGGGGAGGTGTGTTTGTGGTGTTGTTTGGGTGGTTTGTTTTTGTGGGGTTTTTTGTGTTGTTTTTTTTTTTTTTTTTTTAATTAAATGAAAGATATTCTTACTGCATCACGATTCCATGCTCTGGGACTGAAGAAAAACACCAAATGTCTTGAGAGCTGGCAGCTCTGAGAGTGTTACAAAACAAGCCCCTGAGCCAACTAGACTGCGAGATGTTGGCCTCGCACAGTTGCTACAGTGTAAAGATAAATGTTTAAGTTAGAAGTCTATAGCACAAGGAAGCTGCCTCTGATTTAAAATGTTTATGTGGAAACTTGATTAGGGTAATGGCAGATGCCACCGTATACAGAGCTTTCATGAGAAAACATGCTCCACGGTTCCCCCAAAGGGGAGACGGCAGAGCTCTGGCTCTGCTGGCCCACAGCTCGCTCTGTCAACCAACAGCATATCTGGGCAAGCAGAAAGGTGAAGGCAGAAGGCATGTGTTATCCTTACAAATATGTAGCAACCCAGGCACACTAACCGCTGTTGCTATCTCAGAAGAACATGCACGAATCTGGTTGGGGCAGAGCAGCTCTGTTTCCATCTAAATGATGAATTGTACAGAACCAGTGCAACTGTGCTCCAAGTTGCACTGAATTGTGCTTCAGTGGTTGCTGTAGATATGACATGGAATCATTCCTTAAAATTCAAATTGCAATTCTCTTCCTGCACCAACTTTTTTTCTCCTCCAGAGGAATGGGCAGAAGAATGAAAAAACAAAGGAAGATCAAAATTTCTTAACTAAAAGCTATTTAATTGCTGCATTTGCTGTCTTGTTTTTGTTACTCATTGAACAATTGTACTGAAATAAGTAAAACTATTCACGCCAATTAAGAGAACATGATTTGGGTCATTCTTCAGTTAGTTTGATCTAGAAGACTGATCTGCTGTGAAAATGTGGTCTCGAAGCATACTAGCCAAAATAAAAAAAAACATAACTGCCAGTTGAAAGAAATGTTAATTTTACCTGTGTTGAGTCCAAATCCAAAATGACCAGAGATTGAAAAGCCAGTAGTCAGCTAATAATTCCATTGTATAGGAAAGAATGTTTTCAGCACTTTTGGAATAAAAATTCAAAATGTTCTAAAAATTCTTACAAAATTGGTTCTAACCAAATGGAAATATTTTGCTTTAATAACATTGCAACATTTTATTTTGATACTGGCTAACCTGTTTTATTATATAAACAATACATATAATCAATGATATATTTAAAAAAATATATTGTAGTATAAATACCACAAATTTAAGCATTTCTGAAATACAATAAGAAAGTCCAAATGATTATATTGATTTTTTTCATTGAAAATCTTATTTAATTAACTTTCATAATATGTATTTTAAATTAAATTTCAGGTGAAAAGATATTGCAGAGAAGTTTTAAAATGGAACTGTGCTACTATTTCCCTGTACTATTACTTCATTTCTTTTACTAACGAAGTTAGTAGATTTGCTAGTGATGCAGGAAAGAACCAGCAAATGCTTATTATTTTCTTACCGATAATCTTGGGCTTTTTTTGACTTACTTCATGTGCTTGGATCTGTTGGTGCTTTTAGTGGAGTGCTAATACTGGATACGTTCATGTTCTTACTCGAATAATAATGGGTTTACCTATCAAAGTATGTATTCTCTCACATAATTTGTCTTTTTGGTGTTTTTTCATGTGAACTTGATCTGCCTCTAGGGTTGATTATATTTCATAAAGCCATGAGCAGGCAGTCAAGTGAGCCAGCCCCTGCACCTTTGTATTCTTCCCTGTGATCCTGACTTTTGTTGTATAGAGATCAATCAATAGTAAGAGTTAATTACTATCACTTCAGCTACCATGTCCTATCAAATGATTCAGCTGACACTAATAGTTTCTTTATTCCTTTTTCTTACTGTGACAAAGAGGGTTCAACCATTGAGTCACACATTTAAGGACTTAAGGACTCTTGTATAAATGCCTACATACATAAATTCACGTTTTATAATGGAACTCCTGAACTATAAAGCTTATTCAACATTGAAATTACATCAATGAATTCATGGACACAACCTGAGAAACTGATGCAAGTATTTATGAGAACATTTATTATCTGTGTAAAGCCAATGAACATAAATTGAAAACAATGCAACAGGTGAGTGTTCTTAAAGCTAAGGATGCACACGCATATTTAACCAAATCCAGATCTACATAGGGTTGAATTTGGTTTGAAATTGAAATGAGATTATAAAGACTTTTATTTTAAAAAATGTATTCAGTTGAAGAATATAATTTTGAAAGTACTTTAAGAACTTGGAGGGCAACAGCTCTGAGTAGTTACATAATATGACATGATTTCAGGAAATGAAACTTGTTAAAGTACAGGGAGTAGAGAGGGCACAGGTGGGGATAAGCAAGGGCACCTTCATTCCAGTTGCTTTTAGGCACTTAATACCTAGAGTCAGTTTGTTTGTCACTCCAAATTCTCCCTATAACAAATGGAGAGAAATGGGCCACTCCAGATGGTGACCCTGTAAAGCCTTGAAGTGCTTAAATACATATGAATTGCATCTTCTCAAGCCTTCCTTTAATGATCCTGAAAACTCAAGGTGTCTGCAGACACACAGGAAACTCATGTTGAAACTCCGGTGTAAAGATATGTTTGTGACGCTGTCTTTGGTATGAATTCATAGTGAGGTGCAGCTCCAGATTCTGAAGAAGCTGTATGAGGAAGTATGCAGTCAGTAAAAGACACTGCTCATTACACCTCAGTTCAACTTTTATAATCATACAAAACAGGAGAAGAAAAAAGACTCCTGATATTAATTTAATGAAGATTTATGAAGAAACCACTGCAAAGATTTTGGAAACCGATGATGAACAAAAACAAAACCAAAATTTTGATCCAAAAGGAATTTTTAATGACCTATGTTTCCAGCATAACCCCTTCTCCCTTTGCGTGCTGCAATTAACAGCACCAGAAGTGACAGTAACACCTACAGGATAGTAAACACTTCACATTAATCTAACAAACAAATGGCAAAATATTAGCAATCAAGAGCCTAATTTTAGTAAAGACAAATAATGGTTGGAGACTCAATATGAAAGGCCATTAATGACAGTTACAAAACTCTAATGGAAATAAGGTGTGCAACTAGGATGATTTTAAAAATTACTTGTAACTTTGCCCGTTCGCAACAAGTGTGCTCTGATAAAAATTTTGTACGTTTGATGACGTGGTCATTGTTACGAACAAACAAGCTTATGCAGGTCTCCTCAAAATAAATGCCAATTACTAGCAAAGGAAACAATCTTTCAGGGCCAATAGAAAAGACAGACAAGGCTACTGTACTATTTGTTCACAGGATCAAGGAACAGTGGGCTATCAAATAGAGAAAAAGTTGTTGATTCATGATTCAAAGACAAAATTGAGCCTATGCAGATGGAGGTCACTGGGAATTGTTCTAATTAGCAAAGTGCAGCAAGATAGATGATCTGTTTCTGCTCCCTCTCCCAAGTGTCCAAATATATGTCATCGAGAACAGCTGTCAGGAAATAAATAAATAAATAAATATTGAGAGGTAAAAATATCATGAAAACTAGCAAGAACCAACCAAGGCTTCTTCGGAATCTGGAGTAGTGCCTCACTATGAATTCATACCATAGACAGAGCCATGAAAATCTCTTTGCACCAAAGTTTCAACATAAATGCATATTGGAAGTGTATTCCTATAGATTTATTCCAACTGTTGTTAAATTAATATAAGAATCTCTGTATAAAGAATATCAAACTGGTATACACTGATCTATGCTCTCATAAAGCCAGTAGAAACTTACTTAAGTAACGTCCTTCTCAAGGCACCGTGACAGACCTACAATAGCAACTCCACCATCGTCTTACTCTTCTACTAAAATGCTCCTATATGCCAAAAAACGCCAAAAATGCTCCTACAAAACAGTATAATTTGACATGTTACAAAATAGTCTTTTACAGGAAAAAGCTGAAACTACTCTGCACTATCTTTATGATGTAATCATAATTCAAATCATTACTGTTACGAATGTGCTGGTTTTGAAACTTCCTATCATGCAGAAACATGGTTTATTATGGAAGAGAGAAAAAAAGAAAACCTAGAGTTTACTTAGAAAAAGAATCCGAACTAAATAATTCATACTTGAATGAACTGAATTCTAGTCTTTTAGAAGGTGCCAACAGATGGTTTGCATTTATAGAAAGCTCACTTGCTGACTTTGAAACAGAATTTAAAATTCATGAGCTATATCATTAGTTCTCCTTTGAAGCACCATTGTTTTTATGAGAAGGGTTTGGATTTTCCCAGGTGAAAAGTCTTTAATCATAATTTTACTAAGGAAAAAGTGCAACATGTTGCTATTTAGCTACTGGTTTATGTTTGCAGGTTTAAAGTTAAATTAATCTAATCATTGGTCTAATGACAAACTGAGAAACATGGAAGCTTGACTATGCTGATGTTCCTAGCTATTACAAATTTCAAAGCAATTTTAGAATTTTCCCATTCCTTAAATGAAGGATGCTGCACCATCAGTCCTCATGTTAGGGGTTCATAAACTGTGACGACTTCAGTTTCTAATACGCTTGCTTGAGCTGAACACTGTAACCACCTCAATAAGCAGAGAGCGTGCAGCACATGTAAATGTGGGCATGCAGTTCTTCTCAGTTAATTTTAGTAACTCCCTAGTGTAAGCACAGCCAATATAATAGCTTGATATTATTGCTACACTTCATTTTTTAGCTAGACTAAATGTTAGCACCTAACAGGGTTATGATTAAAGCTTACCTATAAAATATACAGCGATTAGCTTTCATTAAGTATTGTCATACATCTTTTTCCTTGCTCTGAAGCAGATTTACTGTTTAATATCTCTTTTTGATATAGCAGAGTAATACTAAGAGGTATGGAAGGACCCCAGTAGATGAGAGAAGAGTTTGCTGCTGCGAGGTCAGGAACAGGACAGAGGAATACTCTTTTTCAGCAGAAGACTGTTGAATTTAAAGACTAATTTAGTAAGTGCGTTTCATCCAACGAAATTTGACAAAGAACCATCAAGGAAAGACTGCATATTTTATCCACAGCTCACATGCCTTTTTGCATTTGGTAGCATTATACATCACTTCATGGTGATGCACCACTTGAAATCGACAGTGACTTAGGAGTTGTAGGCAGATATGAGCAGGCTTCCCACAGCTTGGCACCTAAATGAAGTATCTAAATGAGGAGATGTGTCTCTCTAGGATCACCTAATTACATGCAAGAGGCAATAAGCAGTGCAGATCAGTCTAACATCAGTACCTAAGTTAGGCAGTGGAAATACCTCTTGTTCAAAAAGGTCATCACCGAAGATGTCTGACATCTATTCGGTTTGCACAGAACTTAGGCACCTCTTAATTCTACCCTCGGATGACCAAAGTTTATTATTTCTTACACCAAAAATTAGAAAGACAATTAATTGTGGTTATTTCTCATCTGAATTATCATAGCCATAGAACACTATTCAGGGGCAGGGGGTATACTAGGCATTATATAAACAAGGAATAAATGCTTATTCTTGCCACTTCCTTGTGTGGTCAGGTTGGATTTTTGTGTTTCCTGAATGCGAACCTTGTGTGTGAAGAAAATTTTAAAGGGCAGACAGTGTTCTCACAGTTCTTCTCACTGGTAATTCTGGCCTAGTGAGCCTAATGAAATCATTTCTCATCAGCCAATGTGTAAACTGAAAATTCTTGATCTTAACTTCTTCATAACTATAAGCCATCAGTATGGTGTAACCCATAAGAAAACAAATTAAGTCACAAGTATCAAGGAAACTTGCAGAAGAATGAATACCTATGCCTCAGAAAGATTAAAATTAATAGTCAGGAAAATTAACTGGGAGCGAGTGGAATTCTTAGGATGATCTGGAAAGAAAAACAAAAAACATTCCTGGTTACTCTTTATGAACACATCGAAGGAATAGAGGAGCTTGCATAGCTAAAAAGTCAGTATTGGTATAAGAACTGTAGATCTGGACACTCAGAAAGGCTTAAGACATAAGTTAGCAGTTTTGATTTTTTAAATTAACATATTAACTAATTTCCACATAACAAAGCCCAGCATACCACCTACAACACTGGGTAGATTGTCCTTCAAACGCCCACGGGATTTGGCTCAATCTCTGAAACATTTTCTGTGTAAGGCAAGGGAGCCACAAATGCCAAAAAGAGAAAAAAAACCAAACAACCCACAAAGAAACAAAAAAACCCCACCAAGCACCTGGAATTTGTGATTTTGAAGACTTTAGTTTTTTCCACTCGTTATAGGATCAACCAGCAAAACTCAAATCCCTTTCACATGCAGTAGATCTTCATAGTTTTTTCTCCACATTGCATCACTGGCAAACTGAAGTTACCTACACAAATCACTTAAATATGCTAAAAATTTAAACATTTTATCTATTCAGTATGTGTATTTGATACTGAAATAAAGACAGGGGAAAAGCCAAACTGATCTCTACTATGGCAAATTTCTTCCTGATATCCAATGAAAACATATGATATTCTTAAAGCACCTCACTCTAAATACCGATACGGAAGACTCCTGGGGATGCAAAAACTAGAAAACAGTCTGTCTAAATTGTTGAAGAATGGATAGCAGAATCGACTCTTCTTTGGGGGCTTTTCTTCAAAATTTCCTGATAGAACACATTCTGCAAGGCTCCCCCTGCCTCAATCCCTACCTAGTATCCCATCATATTAATTAAGATGGAAAATGCAGTTTGGAGAGGAAAAGGAAGAGAGATTCCTGAGCAGAACCACAGCAGAAACAGGGAATGGTCACCACCTCTAGGCCACTGAATGTAATGTATGTGAAAGGTACCACGTAAGGACTCAAGAGGCACAATTCTGTGAATTATTCAGATAATTTGGACATACAGAGAATCATTCTGGTTACTGCAGGACTTGATCCAGTTAAAATCAGAATGGTATGGAAGTACAGTATGTAATACAGCATAATGTGGTAAATAGATAATCAGTCTCTTATGAATTAATATGAATGGGAGGGGTCATCAGTGAGACAGGTGACAGGACAGTTTTTCACCTGAGAGTATGAAACATGACTTATTCTGTCAAAGTGCAACTGAATTTTGCTAGTTCTTATGGTCATGCTATACTTACCTTCAGTAACAAGCCCCAGGAGAGCACTATATTTTACGCTCAGATCCGGATTGTGTCTTTCACTCTCCATCCACCACTATTCAAATGAACATATTTTCCCCCAAAAGCTTAGTCCTATTCTGGAGAAGGCATACAGCTTTTATATACTATCTGAGAGTTAGGGGGTCTATAATTTAAACAACAACAGAAGACAAAAATTAACATTGCTTTTACTGTAGATTGCTGAGATGTGAAAGAAAGCCTCATTATATGACCAGTTTAGAGATTGGTGAAAGTAAAATACAGCCTGGAGGAAAACAGTTTTCTTATGACTGTTTTACTGAAGGCACTGTATTCAATTAGAGGAAATAGTTATTTCCAATATATTTTATAACTACTACTGAATTTAAGCCTGCTATCATTCTCTTGGAGTTTTTACGCACTGGAGTCTTCGTAAATTACTAAAAATGAGATGCTATCATGAAGATGAGAATGGGCTGTGGTCCTTGATGGAAAATAATGGAGAAGTTCCCAGTTCGAATATTTGATACAGAAGCTCATTCACAAGGCCATTGGGACAACACGATTTTTTTTTATTCTATAAGTATCTTCCATGACTAACAACACAGAGAAACCCAACAGAATATGCAGCCCTGTTTCAGTTACTTGACCAGTTTAGGTGGTTCTCAAGAATTTGTTTTGTACAGAAACCCCCTTCCACTTGTCCTTTCTCTTAGTGAAACACACTGTTCTGAAAACATTTGGAGAGAACTCTTTATCAGCAGGACTCAGATGTGCAAACAGTTTACTTTGTGGAATACTTGAAGGATTAGGCTGCTGCGTGGAGGCTATCCTGTACATAAGTGACTTAGCTGGACTGTTTGCATGGTGACATCAGCTGTTTCTCTCCTATTGAGGCCAGGATATGAATGCTCCTAAAGCCCTGGAGTACTTCACTGGGTTAGATTCAGGTCCATTATTAATATCTAATTTCCTGACTGATAATAGGACCCTCATTAATACTCTGAAATTTGACCATTAATTCACATATTGGTCATTAAGGAACTGAAAGTTTCTGACCTCTAAAATAATTTTTTTCCTTAAAATTCAAGACATATCTATCTAAGATCTAGGTTTCCTGGAACTCAGAGAAAATTAGGTAAACTAAACAAAACAGCCTATTCATTGTTTGCTTGTACAAAGGCTTATTCAAAGCAAAAGGAATATATTGATTAGGTTTCTTGAACAACACTTGTGAATTACTGTATTGTAAATCTGCCTGTTACTAGAAAGGTTATAAATAGCATAAATAATTTCAGGTGCAATCCGCCTTATGTAGCTGTTTTATACTTTTTCCCTTAATAGGAGGACAAAATAAGGAATGCTGTTGAATGATTGAATTTGCCATTACTCAGATGCAACCTCATTGTCTCTCCTAGTCCAAATACTCAAGGGTTCTAGGCCTGCTTGAATGAGTGAGCATAACTTTCCAGATGCAGACAAATAAACTTGCATTTATTTTATTTGCCTGGCAGCAATGATATTCACAAACATACCTCCACTGAAAAAAATAAATAGTAACTTAATATAATTTATACTCTGAACTAATTTTTGAATGGTGAATGCTTCTCAGATATATTGGGTCTTACGTTTTAAAATATTTTATGTGCTATTTTGCACAAATTATAATATTGACACTGCTGTAGAGAAGAGAGGAAGAAACTCATGCCCATTTCCACCTTCACAAAATGCTGTTCTCACTACTGCAATCAATCCTAAAGCACACTCCTTTTCCTAAATCATATTAGTATTGCTACATCTGTATAGCTGTACCTGTAGGAACAATAACCACAGTGACTGTATATACCTTGGCCATTCTTGCCAATTTCTATTAAAAATTTTTCTGAAGGAACACAGAGAATTTGCTGCTTTTGATCTCTTGGTCTTCCTGCAGGAGAAACAGATATCTTTAACAACATGGCCATCAAAAACTTGTAGTCATTGTTGAGGAGCTCTGCAGCATATGGATCCACTGTAGAGTGGAGGCATGAGCAGACGTTCCATCTTGGTCTGGCTACCTCAGCTATAGTTGCCTCGGCTCCCACCTGCTCCTTGTGCCTATCTTCACTGTAGGGATGGGTACATCAGCTGGGAGGGCAGAAATTTCTAGAAGCTGCTGGAAAACTATGCATCTGTCATGGCCTGATTCAACAGGGTCTTTCACCTGGTTGGCATCATATTGACTGCCCCCTCCACAAAATAACTAGGAACGATTTTAGCATCTGGAGGCTTCATTAGCATTCCCTTCAGAGAACAGTCACACACATGTAAACAAAGTATTGACATATTAAGGAAACTGCTAGACAGCAGGAAGAAGGATTACTATAGGAAAGCTTTTCAGGCTTACCTTACGCCCCTTTTAGACTGTCGTGTCGCAGCTGCATTGGTGGGCAGGCTATAGGGACATCTTTTGTTTCATCAGCTATGACTTTGCAAGTATTTCTGAAGGCAATATTTCTGTTAATAATTAATCCCAGTTATTCATAACTATATCTGACTCTCTGAATAACAGGCATGACTATAATGTGATTCATCTCATTTACTTCAGATGCCTACATCAGGAGCACAAGAGGAACCATGCCCTAGTTAGGCAGACAGCTAGTGTGCAGCTACTGTTGAAAGGTAGGTGTGATGAACATCGGAACTGATCTCTATGTGAAAGTTTGAAGACCTATACCGTACAACTAAAAAAGTCTATTTGTCATCTTCAGTTTCCACAGTTACTTTTTTGTGTGTTTCTTTCTCTTCCTAGGTCTTACCTAGAATAGGAAGTGTAATTAGGAAGAGATCATTGCTAGCTCCTGAAGGCAGGTATCTGTACAGTGTGGTAGGAACTGTCAATCATATATAACAAAATAGTCTAGGTATTTGCTACTCACTTTCTAAAAGAACTACATGGCATTCAGTATAAAAATGAATGGAAATAAATGGGCTTTTTTAATTTAATTCTAACAGTAAGGTGTGTAATCATACGGAGTGCCACCAGTAAAAAATTAGGAGCTATTCTTATTATGTAGGAAGTTTAGAAGCACAGGTAATTCTAGTTCCTTTTTATTTTCTCACTCATTTATATGATATTTTGATTTATACACATTTACATACATATACCCCGAGGATATTCCGTCTTCAAACATCAGTATCTATTTCTGTACAAAGAGAGCATGATTTCTGAGAAATTCCTAGCTAATGAATTCAAGAATTTTCATGAGTTACACACATTGTGTCTTAATTTTGTGTCAAACTATTAAATGATTTTTGATTGTGTCTTTCAAACTTCACCAACAAGCTGATTTTAAGTGGACTATGCACGTGTTTAATCATACATGCAGTCAGTAATCCAGCAGAAATTAAGGCACGTACATAAAGCTGAACAGTTTACTGTGGCTAAACTTAAAAAAGATCAGAAAAAAATAATTTCAAAATTTATTAGAAATCTCAAACAAATTTATCCTTACTTTTGTCTAAATAAGAAATTATATAGGCAACAGGATTTTGCCTGTTTGAACAGACGTACTATTGTTCTATATATTATTGGAAATGAAAGATTGTTGCAAGACTGCTTCAAAAACATCTTAGAAATTTAAGGCAAATCCTTCTTTCTAACAAAAAAAGGTTGTGGGGTTTATTATTTTTTCATTTGTTTTTAAAACCTTTTCTGTAAGCAGACATTCTGTTGTAGATATTTTAGATATATATGCGTCGTTTTCTGAGGAAGCTGTGTGTGTTTTCAAACAGTTGTTCAGAGACCTCTTTACAGTTGCCAGCAAGATTGGCTCTTACCACTGTCATTCCCTTAACTCTGTCTGCTGACATTCCACTTTTGTCTTCAAACCAGATGTCATCCATTACAGAGAATATTCTCTCCACAGGTGCATTAGTGTCTCTGCATGCCAAGACAAATTCAGCAAGAAGCAGGAGATTTTAGAATGTATGGTATTTTTTTTAAATAATTTACAATTTTCACCCATCTTTCAGTGAGCTTTCTGCACCCAAAACCCCATAATTAAGGAAAGGAGAGAAACCTCTAGCTGAAGGCAGACTTTAATTTACAAATACATCAAAGTTTCACAATTTAAAAGTAAAATAAAAATTAATTTACCTTCCTTGTGGTTTTGGGACTATGTTTTGCATGCTACTAAGAAGGTGCAGGATTTTGGTTTGAGAAAAAACTAGGGTTTGAATACCAATGAGCTAGTAAACAAATATTGCATGGATATATTTAGCACTGAGGGGGAAAATACACTTTTGAAGAACAGGCTTGTGTAAATCTGTGAAACAATGTTAGTCCAAGTAATTTGTGATACTAAACTTGTAATATACTGCAACACAGAGGATTTAAGGCTCCATTACAGACACCGGGTCTGCTCTGCAAGTCAGAGATAAGTCCATTCAAGCACTCTTGTTTCAGTGCCTTAACACTGGGCTATCTCTGTAACAAGCACAACCATGTTCATAACGGTATGAAAGTCAGTGGAACTGGGATGGAAATTTTCATGTCAAATGAGATGTGCCCCTGCTCATGCTGCATTACACTGTTCATACATTTCTCACCTTCAGTCTTCCACTACCTTGGGTCCTGCCGCCCTGCAAAGTCAGCTGGGATCTGTACTTAAACAGCAGCTCCTTTTCAGACACTTGTAGTTTATACTAAAAAGGCTGTTGTGCAGGATAACGAAGGAGCAATTCCAATGCTGTTAAATCATACATTCAGCAATTCTTCCTGAGTAGAGGCCTATATATTCGGTGCTAATTACTGCTGACACTGCATGGATGCAGTTGCTGATGGCTGCAATATTAGTATAAACACAGTCTCTAATTAAAAGACCATGGCTCTTTCTATACAAACATTTCTTCCTGTGCATCTCATGCAGTGATGTGGATTTCAAAATCTACTTGGAATGTCACGGAAGAATTGAAGGAACAGCTCAGGTGAAAGCATACAGTTTTCAGATGTTCTTAACTCTCAGTTTACAACAGTATTTCTAACTTTTGAGTCTGGAAGTTTTTAGTAGTAAACACTGTGTTGCCTCTTCCAAAAATACAGACAAATACTTAGATTCTGCTTTTACTATTCTTCCTTATAACGGGGTGCAAAAATCGATAGTGTCACCAGTTTCAGGCAGTTAGAACCTACAAGTAAGATGAGATTTCTTTTCCCCTGCCAAACAGATAAAATTCTTTATTCTTTTCCTTCTAGTTTTTTAGTCATAATTTTCACTCCATTGTTTTCCTGCAACCAGAAGAGCCAAAAACCAGCCCTTTGTTACTGAAATTTGAGTTTTTCAGAAGATCTGGAGACCTTGGAGCAGACTACATGTAGGGCAAAATAAATTAGGAGATGACTGGTCTTCCAGTTGCTCCTGTATGTTTTCCATAGAGCACAAGAGCTCTTGATGCACAAGCGTAAGAAATCAGGCAAGGAAAGGAAGGGATCAGCACGGCTGAGTTGAGACCTCCTGTTCAAACTGAAGGGCAAGAAGGAACTGCACAGGCAGTGGAAGCAGGGACAGGTATCCCGGGAAGAGTACAGGGACACTGCCTGGTTGTGTAGGGATGAGGTGAGGAAGGCCAAGGTGCAGCTGGAGCTGAACTTGGCAAGGGATGCAAAGAACAATAGGAAGGGCTTCTACAGGTATGTCAGCCACAAAAGGGAGGTTAAAGAAAGCATAATCCCTCTGACGAGCAAGACTGGCAAGCTGGTGACAGCAGATGAGGAGAAGGCTGAGGTACTCAGCAAATATTTGCCTTAGTCTTCACCGATAACCTCTCTTCTCGCACCTCTTGAGTCAGTGGACCAGATGGGGACCAGGGGGGGCAAAGTCCCTCCCACTGTAAGCAAAGATCAGGTTAGCGACCACCCAAGGAACCTGAACATACATAAGTCTATGGACATGACAATATCCATCCCACAGTCCTCAGGAAATTGCCTGATGCAGTTGCCAAGCCACTCTCCATGATATCTGAAAAGTCCTGGTGAAGTCAGGTGAAGTCCCTGGTGACTGGGCAAAGGGAAGCATTGCACCCATTTTGAAAGAAGGTAGAAGGAGGACCCTGAGAACAAACGCCCTGTCAGCCTCACCTCTGTGCCTGGGAAGATCATTGAACAGATCCTCTGAGAAACTCTGCTAAGACACGTGGAGGACAGGGAGTTAATTTAAGACAGCCAGCATGGTTTCACCAAGGGCAAGTCCTGCCTGACAAACTTAGTGGCCTTCTATGATGAAGTGACTGCATCAGTGGACAAGGGAAGAGCTATGGATGTCACCTATCTTGAATTCTGTAAAGCCTTTTACATGGTTCTCCACAACATCCTGTCCTGCCTGCCAAACTTAGTGGCCTTCTATGATCAAGTGACTGCATCAGTGGACAAGGGAAGAGCTATGGATGTCACCTATCTTGAATTCTGTAAAGCCTTTTACATGGTTCTCCACAACATCCTTCTCCCTAAATTGGAGAGATATGGATTTGGTGGGTGGACAACAAATTGGTTGGATGGCCACATCCAGAGGGTAGTGGTCAAAGGCTTGATGTCCAGATGGAGACTGATGACAAGTGGCATCCCTCAGGGGTCCATACTGGGACCAGTACTGTTTAATATCTTCACCAATGACACAGATAGTGGGATTAAGTTCACTCTCAGCAAGTTTGTAGATGATACCAAGCTGAGTTGTGTGGGTGACATGCCAGAGGGATGGGATGTCATCCAGAGGGACCCATACAAGCGGAGAAATGGGCCCATGAGAACATTGTACCATACTGGGACCAGTACTGTTTAATATCTTCACCAATGACACAGATAGTGGGATTAAGTTCACTCTCAGCAAGTTTGTAGATGATACCAAGCTGAGTTGTGTGGGTGACATGCCAGAGGGATGGGATGTCATCCAGAGGGACCCATACAAGCGGAGAAATGGGCCCATGAGAACATTGTACAGTTCAACAAGGCCAAGTGCAAGGTCCTGCAGCTGGATCGGGGTAGTACTCAGTATCAATAGAGGCTGGGGGATGATGTGATAGAGAGCAGCCCTGCTGAGAAGGACTTGGGAGTTACTGGTGGGTGTAAGGCTGGATGTGACCCAGTCATGTGTGCTCACAGCCCAGAAAGCCAATGCTGTCCTGGGCTGCATCAAAAGCAGTGTGGCAGCAGGTTGAGGGAGGTGATTCTGCCCATCTACTTCACTCTGGTGAGACCTCACCTGGAGTACTGCGTCCAGCTCTGGAGTCCTCAGCTCAGGAATGACTTAGACGTGTTGGAGCTGGTCCAGAGGAGGATGCAAAAATGATCAGAGGAATGGAACAGCTCCACTGTAAGGACAGGCTGAGAGAGTTGGGTTTGTTAACCCTGGAGAAGAGAAAGCTCTGAAGAGACCTTATTGCAGCCTTCCAGTACTTAAAGGGGGCCTATAAAAAAAAAAAAAAGATAGGGACAGTCTTTTTAGCAGCGCCTATTTTGACAGAAGAATTGGTAATGTTTTAAACTAAAAGAGGGAAGATTTCGACTAGATATAAGGATGAAATTTTTTACAATGAGGGTGGTGAAACAGTGGCATAGGTTGCCCAGAGAGGTGCTAGAAGCCTCATCCCTGGAAACATTCAAGGGGTCATGTTGGACAGGGCTCTGAGCAACCTGATCTAGTTAAAGATGCCCCTGCAGGAGGGGTTGGACTAGATGACCTTTGAAGGTCCCTTCCAGCCCAAAGCATCCTATGATCCTGTGAAGCAGAGTGGAGAGACAGCAGGTATTTCACCTACTAATTCCAGTTGACTACTAAATTATTACATCATTCTTACTCTTGGTGTGAAAGAGTGCTCACATTTTATTCTTGCTTCCCAGAGACCGAGAGATTACTTTCAAGGTTTTATCATTGTAGAGAAAAGTGCCAATATTTTTGTATTATAAAGGGGCACAGATTAATCTCCTCTTGCAAGGAGAGTTTACTTCATGCCCGATACACAACTTCTGTCCATGAACTGGGGAAAAATAATGTAAAAAGTTACAGGAATGTACTTGGTTCGCATTGGGGGGAAAAGGTGACAGTAGTCTGAAAGCCTTTCCTGCTCAGTCTGTTAGGTTGGAAGGTTGTTATTATTCTTAGAGCCAGGGGATGTGGACATCTGTCAACTTGCTTCCCTCACACGTGCAGCAGCTGTGTGTGGTCCTCTAAATGAAACTATTAGCTATGCAGTTTTGTATTCATGTACGAATCCTGAGCAGGCTGAACTCCAAATAAAAAGTATTTTGTTATGGGTGGGTAAAATGGGGATACATAAATAATACAAGAAAATAAGCAAGTGATTTTAAAATAACTTTAGCTTTATTTCTCCCTTAACCTCCTCTCCACATTTTAAGTTTGTTCTTTTAAAATGAACGTATACACTAAATTAACAGGTCTGTTTTTAAAATGCAAGCTTCCTTTACAGCAACATGCTCCACTGGATGATAATTGCTGTACGAACAGCTGCTGTGGGAGGTCAGGGAAGTCAAAGAAGAGGAAGAGTAGCCGCTGACATAAGAAGTCGTGTGATCTCAAGATGCAGTTGTTATAATGAACAAAATCTACATTACTAGTAAGATTGAATAAAGACAACTGGGAACCAATGTTTACGTATAAAAGTTGTTAGATAACTAAAGATAGGCTACTACACTCATTGGTAAGTATGCTGTGATTGCACAGGTGTTTATGAAATACTCGTTGGGAGGTTGTCAGCTAATGCACAAGAAGCACAAATATACTTCGTAACACTGCATTAAGAGATTTACTGTGTTTACTGGTTTAATTAACTTTTCAGATTAGCCTTCAGCCTTCAAGATTACATTCAAAACACAGCAACTGTAAACGCACATACTTTACAGCATAAATCTTGCAGCACCACTATCCTCATGCAAAGCCATCCCAACAATGTCCAAGCTGTATGTAAAACCCTTCTGAGGTCATAACACACAGCATGAAGCATTTTCTAACGAGAGGAAGAAACACACACTCATCTGACTTCCTATTCCTGCAAAGATAACCTAGCTATACTACTTCACATTCTCTGCGAGGTTTTGGTTTCTTTTTTTTTTTGTTGCTGGATATGTAACAGTGTCATCTACCATGCTGTACAAGTAATATATGTTAGTTAAATGGATTTTTCTTTTTCAATTATCTAGTACATTTTGTCAATTATCCAGCAGCTCACATTGACAAGACTTGTCATAAACTTCACAGATCTGTCAGATTCCTATAATGATGGGACATATGTTAAGAAGACCCCCAAATCCCTTAAAAAAAAAAAATCAAACATGTGGCCTAGACCAAAAGATATTTAATGCATGTACAATGAAAGGAATCAAGTGATTTTTTGAATTCACTAGTCACAATGTCACACTCTCTTTCAAGTTGTTGCAAGTAGCTCCTTCACTTTAAAAGCTAAAAGGCCATCTTCTCTCCTATTAGCTTTTGTTTTAACAGAGTCCTTTTATTTCCCCGGCAGAACAAACCATTTTCCAAGAGCCAACTGCTAAGTGAAATTTTCTTTAACTACCTATCTTTCAAATCTACCCAGAGCCTTGATATCACCCTCAAGAAACATCTGACAATTTGGGGATTTTTCAACACATCTTTAAAGTTATTCAAAATAGATTTTATAAAATCTTCTTGTTAGCCTGAAAAGAAATAACTTCTGAACACGAATGTACTAAACAGGCATAATATTTGTATAGACAGAGTTTTGGAGGATGTTTTAAACAGATAATATGCCATTAACCATATTTTTTTCCCCATTAGTTTAATAAAACGTCTCTCTTTTTTTTTTTAAATAACAAAAATAAAAGTCATACTCAGAAATGTGATATACAGGAAGACAAAGATAAAGAATTCGTAAATATAGTACTAGTTTTATACCAGTGATAGTTTTGGCTCTAGCTGAGTCAAATTAATGTAAAAGTGAGCTTGATTAAGACCCAGAACCTCTAACCATTCAGACAAGCATTTGCCATCTGACCCACAAAACTTGTGCTGCACAAAAACAAATTAGACTTTTTTAGCTAAAAAACATAGACAAATCTCTTGTGATCTGTGTCTTTCCTGGTTCTGCCAACAAATTGCCATGAATTTTCTGACATATGACTACTTCGTAATTCGACATAGCATACAAGACACCACATGTTAAAACAATTTAGCAGAGCAGACAGTATTTCACAAAGGTGACTCACATGAGTGGGAAGTGATTTAAAAATAATCACTGGACCAGCGTGGTTATGTATGTGATGTCAAATTTTCATGCTTAGATAGGTATGTCTGATCTAGCAAGAACAGGTCTGAAGAAAGACAGACTAGCAACATTCTATGTACCACATAGACCCCGGCAAGAGGCCTCAGCAGCTTACAGCAGAGGGTCAATACAAGCAGGTGAAGACTCCTTTTCCAGGGAATTTTAGTGGGGCCAAAGAAAGATGACCACGTGAGAAAGTCTTGTCAGTCATTCATCTGCATTCTCTTTTTCCATAAAGACAGTTTAAAGCTTGAGAGGAATAAAGTGCAAGAAATATAACTGCAGTTCTTTCTAGTTGAGATTAAACACTTGTGATATTCAGATGCTGTACTGCAATGTTTTTCGTTCATTTATTTTTACTAAACTGACTTCTTTTTTGTACTTACAAGAAACATAACTCTGAGACAGTTCTGTAGCAACACAATGAAATGCTTTAGTAGAGGTCATCATCCAACACAGTAATCAGCAGATCACTTTAGTTTCAAACACTATAAATACACAACTTTAAAAATTATTATCCCAGCAGCAATATTAGATTTTATAGTCAGTGATCTTTCTTTCAAGGAGGAAATTATTTCATAAAGGTCTGATCAAAATGACATCTTAATTCTTTATATTCAAATACTTTTGATACAATGTAAGCAGAAATTCATATTCCTGAAAATCCCACACAGAGTAATTTTTTTTTAAAAAATATACATTTCAGGTACATATCATGATTTCCACCCTCTCCAGTGGGTTTCTGTAACCTAGAAATCTTTTCATTTACTTTTTATGTTAATATTAGGTTTACTTATACATAAAAATACAGGCTACATTTTTTAAGGTAAAAGTTACTGCAAAGTAATATAGTAGTATGCTGCCTTACCTTATTAGTATTCACACCCAGATAGAGCTTAGGTTGTCATCAGGCAAAGTTTTACACACCTGGACACATACATCATAGAATCACAGAACCACAAAAACATAGAATGCTTTGGGTTGGAAGGGACATTCAAAGCCCATCTGGTCCAAAACCACCCTGCAGTGAGCAGGGACATCTTCAACTAGATCAGGTTGCTCAGAGCCCCATCCAAACTGACCTTAAATGTTCCCAGGGATGGGGCTTCTAACCTGGGCAACCTGTGCCAGTGATTCACCACCCTCACTGTAAAAAATTTCTTCCTTATCTCTAGTCTAAATCTCCCTTCTTTTAGTTTAAAACCACCACCCCTTGTCCTGTTACAACAGGCCCTGCTAAAACAAACAGAGGGAATACATCACAGTGATAGTACAACTAAGTCTTTTTTCCTCACTACAGAAAAGGGCCTGTAGGCTGACAATATTTAAAAGTAAACATAATATTGATCATCATTAATTGTTACCTAAATAACTAGCTCTATACTTTTTGGTAACTGGGTGGTAATTTTATAGATGAAAAGCATTGTCACTATGTAGGAGACTAACCATACAGATTTTCACCTGCAGAAAATGGTAGTTTCACAAATTGCTTCAGACAGAGGTAATCAACTCCATCACTCCCAAATTAACTATATAGCAATTATTTTCTGATATTTTAACTGTCTTCTGATTATGTCTTAGTAATTTTCAAAGTGTCTACATCTTAATAAGATTTCCGATGTTATAACAAAAATTGCTGATTGTTTTTTACTAGCATAACTTTTTCATGCTCTGAAGACTTAATCACCTATTTTATCACTTCTTAGGTAATGGTTCTAAACATCCCCAAATTGACAAACAGTATTTTTAACTGAATAAATTTTAAAACTTGAGCCATTCTTCAAGCAGGAAATGTTTATTTGATCTGTGTTTATAAAGTGTCTAGTGTCCAAGACCTTCCGGTATTACCACAGAACAAATAAATAATAATCACTAAATGCCAATTTGTTCACAGAGTTCATATAAAGTAATACAAGGATTGTTTTGGTCAGCCTCAGATTTTCTATTTTTGTCTAAAACGTCTATTTAAGTATATCACTTCTTTTCCTGTACTCACTAGTATATGACACCCACATTAAAAAAAAGTACACAGAGATGGTCTGTGATTTATTGCAAATCTGCAGATGCTGTAGTCCATATTTTAAAGAAGCTTTCGTACTGATCGGTAGCTGAAGCCACCGGAAAAAACATAAGCAAGACTTTCTGATAAGATGAAAAGAAGTTATTTAACTAGTAACCAAAGTCCTCATTATAATATAATGCATATAAAAGGTTTTTACAAATTCTGTTGCAGATGTGCAAACCAGAAAGAAAATTCAGCTCAAACCCATAATTTTACCTTCTCTGCAGGGCTAGCAACTATTAAAAGCTATTGTAAGTGTAAACACATGTGTCTGAATATTGATAAGGAGTCCTGCCCAAAGGACCTTTAAAATGGTTCCGTTAGCCTCTTGGAGGTTTCTGCAGCATAGAGTGCATTGCCAAGGGGACAACAAAGCCAAAATAGTAGCTTTAAGCAGTGCCTTCTCAGTATCAGGGGAAGAAGAATAGCCAGAAAACGTATCGCCTTCAGGAACCACCCACTGGGTCTACAGACAGGTAACATGATTTAGTGCTATCAGAAATCACAACATATACCTACTTGGATTTTACAATCAAGTGTGTACCTCTGCTTTACTGTTATTTTTCTTATGTCCAATTTCAAGGACTTCTGATAATAATAAAAAACCCTCCTACTGACACGTATGAAAGATAAGCAGTGTGTTTGTAACGCTGTTGCCTGGAAATAGCGGGTCCAGAAATAGTTGGTGCTAAACTTCTAATAAAATTATAGATCTCTTTCAACCTTTCTATTCTCACTGTGTAAATGTGAAAGTATTGTAAATCTTGTTGACAGTTATTGCCATATCTATTGGCACACAGTCAGCAGCAGTTTGAAAAGTGTTGTGCAGCATAGTTAGTGCCCATTACCTGTCTCCCTATATTTTGTTACAATTTATTTTCACCCCAGCAGGCAGCACCTCACAATGCCATTAATTTGTTGGGCAGCTCATACTTTCCAATACAACCTACTTTACAATGTGGTCTTATAAACAGCCTGGTGGTTTACTGGCAATGCTTAACAGTGCCAGGAGGGAGGCTACGATTTAAAGGCAGCAGGCAAAAATGAGCAGGTCACGGAGATGACGTGGTCCAACTAAACCTCCTTTAATTTGGCTTACCATCAGCACAAGTGCTTGAAATCACCAGACTTACACTTGGTCTCCATAAATATGTGATTGAAATGACACTACAACCGAACAGGTGCTTTTTGTTGGTGTGGATGAACACAAGCTTTTGCTACACAGTATTCTGCTAACAGCATATTTGCTAGCAGACCATGGGTGCTTATATAAAGAAAATGAATGGAAAAACAGGGAAAAAAATCTCTTTAAATTGATCATAACAGCAAGTCTGCAAAACAAACCCAAACCCCAGCAGCTCTCTCCTTGCAGAGTAATTAGGCACTAGTAAAATACTTGCATGATTTCAATATATATTTGTAGCTACACATATTTGAATGCTTTGGTTAACACTCTTTTGGTTAACTCTCTTTGGAGAGTGATGAAAAATAATAATAATAAAAAAGAACAAAACAAATTCAGCTTTTTTTAAACACAAAGACATTACCTGATATTTTTGCTTTAATATATGTTTCTCTTCCATGTCTCTGTCTCATACACAAACACAGATTTTCTCCTGTAAATTCCACTTCTGCCTCTAGTGAGTAATGTAATTGTATATACATCCAACCTGTGTTCTTACTGGGTGCTTCATACCACCAATATTTTTAGTACATTTTACTTTTTTTTTTTTAGTAATGCTAGTGTGGACATCAAGTGAGGCTGTCTCTCCTATTGTCACTCAAAATTAAATTGCTCTCAAACTCACACCTTTTTGCAAACACTCGAGGAACTTGAAATTTTCTATTAACAAGTACTAGAAAACTAGAATGGATCAAAGGATATGATTATGTGTTACAGCAGCCAAAAATTATATGCTAGACTATTCTATTTTTATTTCTGAATCTTTAATCTACGGATTCAGGCACCCGGGGCAGGGTTAAATGAGCAAACAATCTGAGTAATATTCTATCAGACATACCTAGGGAATATTTGTCTGACATTAAATAAATTGAATATTGCAGAATGGTTATTGCAGCTTTTTATATAAAGGTCACAATATAAAAACATACATTTGGCATCAGAAAATATTACTGTAAATCTAAGCCATATATGCACATCTCAAGTCACATTTAGGATTTGGGGGAGTGTGGGGTGGCAATCACTTGCCATGTTCACATGTAAAGACAGCCTGAAAGGGTTAAAAGTGTCTCAGTCTTAAATTCATCCAAACTTTCTACTTCTTTTTTATCATTTTCCATGTGCTTGCAATGTTTTCTAACAACGGGCCAATTCCTTAACTCACACAGGAATGTAAATTACAATAATCACATGCATTCCTTTCCCCAAGAAAAGAAACACCTGTTGTAGTTAGTTAATTGCTGACTTTTCATAAGCTTTTGGAAGAAAACATTTTGGAAGTAACATTTACAAATAATTTATATCTGAAAAACTTCAGAAGCAGAGAACCACATGAATTATAAAACTGATATGAAACTCAAAAACTATGTTGAGTCAGTAACAAATGTTTTCACTTTGTTAATTAACAAAAAACTCTGTATCAAAGTACCATACTACAATATGGTTATTTTATAACTAAGATGGGGCTACTTTCTGTTCTGAGATGGGTTTAACACTTCTGCAATAACTGTTACTCATGCCATATAGCAGTAGGAAATAAAAATAAAGCCCTATAAATATATGAGAAGGTATGCTTCTGTAAAAAAATTTCTAAAATGTAAGTATGTGTACATAAACCAATACGCAATGTAGAAGATATATCCAACAAAGAATTTTTTAAATTTCTTCACTTGTTTGTTATGGAATTCTTACTGGAGGAAGAAGCACATATTCATATGGTTACAAAACCCAATTAAATATACCTAATTTTAAATGTACACATACACACTCTCAATTTTTTATCTGAAACTTGTTAATTTTTTCTCATTCACATTTCTTTGTATAGAAAAAGTGACATTCTGCCCTAAGCTAAGGTACTTTATTATTTATTTATATAAGTCTGATTACCCCAAAAAGTCCTGTGCTAATGCTCTTGTGTAAGTATCCACATTTGATGCATGACATAATAAATGTTAAATAACAACTACTCATCTGCTATATTAGCAAGCTCTGACCACACCATACCGTTGCCACTACACTGGGTGAGCTGCTGCCACACGGTAGCAAAGTTATACTCAGAGCAAAGACCAGCATGGAGGAAAGAATCAAAGAAAGAGTTCAGGAAATGCAAAATTTAGCTTCTCCTGCCATGTACAAAAGAGCTAATTATTAAAGAGCTTTATATCCTGTGAGTTGTATTTTCTAGTGAAATAAATAAATACCAGCAACGCTGATGAGTTCAGTACTACAAATGGAAAAAAAAAAAAAAAGCCTGGGAGAGCGAGTCAGTTCTGCTACAATGAAAACCAATATTTGTTACTAATTCTGCAATGAGTAGGGAAAAAAGTTGATCAAAATCTTTGGATATTCCACTAATATTCCTTATCAGTTACCACATCTTAACTAATGGCTGTCATACAGGTAAGTACTCAATTTACCTGGGTTAGTAAGGTGTAAGAGTCATGAAGGGATCCCAGTAAAGCAGAGTTAGGCACTGGGAGTACTGGGAGCACACCTGTGCTCAGGTGTGCCACAGGACCTGCACAAGGTGCACGTAAGGGAATATCCCTTGCTCTAGGTCAGACAGACCCAGGCTAAATGTACTTTGAACCCTGTAGAGGAGCCTGAGTTTTCTGAGGAGCTGGCTGAATAGAAGCAGCTTAGCCTCAGCAGCAAGGTGATGTTTCCATTATTTAGCAGCCAAAGCGAGTACCAGTAGAATATTGCATTAATGCTGCTGGCACAGAACTTGGTTTGATTATTTGCATGCTACATTGTAGGTGTACCCTAAAACAAGGCTTCTTGCTTGCTACTTAATGTGCCATCCTTCCCACCCTCACCTTGTTCTTTGTACAAACCAATTTACAGGGGCTTTTTTATACAATAGCTAGAGTTAATTTCACCTACTGCATTTAATGTCATAGGAGTTATATGTGTAAATCCCTGTACTTAGAGATAAGATAGTCCTTTATGCCATTTTAATCAATCTTTGTCATGTGTATGTTACTTAATAGCTCTGTCTTCCTATAGAAAATGAGCAACTTAAGGGAAATGAAACTTTTCAAAGATACATTTTCCTTCTGGCACTCTGTGAAATACACCATAATTATCCTCTTTCAGCGAATAACGTTTCAAGGAAAATGAACGTTCTCTGCACCAAAAGACATAATATAATGACAATCTCAACTGCCTTGTAAATAAAAGGAAATTGTTTTTCTACTATGATCTATATTGCACAGGAACATATATACATGATTTACAAATATAAAACCAAATCAGTCTATCAAGCTATTTTTCAAGGTCTTGCTACTTCCTAATAACAACAAAATCAGTATTTCACAGCAACAAGGAATTGTATTTATATTTTTAAAAGATTCAAACTGTTTCATGAACTACAGACTCCATCCTCCAGGCTGATGGGCCTACTTGTATGAGTAAGGCTCTTGCTGAACACAGCACTGCACCTCCTGAGTAATAACGGTATCTAGAGGAGTAGAGTGCACCCTAAAGATTTGCTGCTGGGGCGGGGCAAAAGAGGGGAAAAGGCTTTATTAGTATAATCAAATCATGACTGTCCAGCCTTCATTCTCTCACTAGGAAAACTGTGCTGTCTTCTACAGCTTGGTAAAATGAACGCTTGCCTTTCAGACCTTACAAACTAACAGGTGCAATGCAGACCTTAACTAAGTGGCTAGGACATTGTCATTCCGGGGAATATACATATGCAGTAAAAAATAAGGAGCCAAAGACACATAGTTGTCGGTAGCTAATATCTGACAAAGGCTTTTGAATACTAACCCATCCCTCAAAGTCATCCAAAATCTAGATCCTGAGTTAGGAAAAATCACTTTGTCATGTTGAGTACCTCAGCATCTTTCTCACCTCTACACTGCGTCTGAACTCACAATACATTGCTTAAAATGCTGCTTCACATTGCTTCACCAAGCCAGAGATCAATCCTCGTGCACTGACGTGCTAACTATGCACCCGCTCTTGGTGGTGCAGCAGCTCTCACTGCCTATTGAGTTCTTGCTTGAAAAGTAGAGCAAAATGCCCAGTGTGATGGCTAATTACTGCTGTTCAGCAGATAGAAGAGGCAATGCACAATGGCCAAGTGCTGGAATGCAAATGTACACAAAGGAAATGAGATATTCAGCACACCGTGAAGATTTTAACAGATGACAAAATAATGCAGTCCAACTAAAGACAGGGCAGTATACAGCACCACTGACTGCTACCTGATTTTCCAATGCTGCCTATACTATAACACTTCAAACAGTCCCCAACACCTGGAAGCTATAATCCAAGCAAGGTCTGCACACACTGGAAAGACAGATCTTCTGCCATAGTCCTTCCTGCTCAGTAGATTAGCAACTACAGTGTTCATGAAAGACATGGGACACATCAGCAATGCGTCTGTAGAAGAAAGCACAGTTCAGCTCAACAGGACTTATTTAGCAGAGCAGTACCTGGTTCCCATCACTGCTCCAAGGACTGTTCCTGTATTTAATGAGCTGTTGCCACATGCAACACATACAGAAATCCATCTCACCACCTAGTCAACGGCAAGTGTCTAATCTGGCCTCTTACTTAGGCTCCACTTACAATAAATGGAGTCATCTCCAATGAACATTTTATTCTGCCTACCTTAGAGCCTTATTTGAGCACTTTTCTTGAGATGACTTATCTACAAGCTATAGGGCTGATTTTTAGAAAGGACCATAAATGGTTTGCAAGCTACTTCAGATGCGAGAAGGTGTTTACCTATCCCCGTTATCTATTCTAGTGAGTTTAAGCCTAGCTTAGAACAGTGTGTGATTGTTATTTCCTTTGATGCTTAACTGATTTAGTCACTGGTTTTCATTAGACATATTTCTGCTTCCTTGAATTCTGAATACCAAATGTTATCAATACCTCCAGTTCTTTAACACATAGCAATCTACTTCAGTTAATTTCCCTTTTTCTTTCTTTCTGTCTCTAAAATAACACAAATAACCTACAACACTGATTACTAAAATTGACAGAATTAATTTCACTATTTGCTTTCATCAAACTATATATTTAAGTGCACAAAAATACCTAGTTAGGATTATCAAGGCAGCAATTAAATGATTTTACTTAAATACTCTGTCTAAACAATATTGTTTCTCCAAGTTGAATGTCTTAACATATACCAGCTATGAAATAGCTATAAATAGTTATGTTTCTCTGTGGTAATGCGTTAATCACTACATTGCCCAAAACTGCCTACACAAAATAAGGGCAATTACCTTATTCATAGCATTTAATAAAAAAATTATTATAGGGAGTTCATTATACATGCCTTGTATGATGTCATAAATAAATTCTATCAATACTGAATATACTTGTTTATTATGTATAGTTATATACTGTTTATATACAATACAGTTTCTTTTTCAACTTATAAAATCAAGAATATTGAGATCTCAAAATTCTTAATGTGTTAATTCTTTAAGTTTAGAGAATTACAAACAGCAAGGGGAAGTTACCTGACCAGAATGTAGTTTATGAAAGTCCTCCATAAATTAAATTAGTCTGCTACTCCACAAAGTTTGTAAGTTTAGTGAACTCTTGTGAGGAATACCCTGGCTAGAGGGAAGCTTGGGATAAGATTCTCCCACTCCCCTCTACACTGGAATTTCACACCTAACAAGAAAGGTATTTTCTCCTCTTTTACTATGTATAGATATTTTGAAGTGTTTTAAGGCCTTCATAGTCTCTGCATGTCCCTTGCTTTTAACTGTAGAGAACTGTCTGTATACACATTACTCTATCTCCGAAACTTCTGCATTCCATTCAGAAAGTCGGAATGCAGTTATTAACAGAGATTTTCACACAGAGTTATTAAATCATTGGTAAGCTCAGTTTATGCCTAGGTGTTGTGACATGAATATACATTGTCGAATTAGTCCAGTAGCCTGGCGTGTTGCTGAGTAATAGCTCTCTGCAGCTCTTAACGAGCTGAGCAGATCAACTTGGTAAGTACTTGGTTAGGTATCGGTGTGCCTGGTGATGTACTAAATAAATAGGATGAAAGTATTGCACTGAAATATTTATAGTCTAAAGGTTCCACCCATTAAGAGTTCATAGATATCGTCTTCAGGAATGAGTCCGTTGAGGTGACTGGAACTACTCATGTAAAAAGAAGTTACATATATGTTTGCAATAAAGTCTTAAGACTTTAAAAGACATTCCATTTCAGTACAGGGCTCTAACTGAACTTCAGCAAATCAAAGCATAAAACCATCTACCTCAAAAGGAATCTTATTCCACTCAGGAAAAAGTTTTTAAAAAAGAATTATTTCCTTTTTTGTCAGAAAAGGTTTGAACATTTTATTTCGTATCTCTGTGAGGAATAAAATTTTGCTGTTTAACACTTAACATAAGTGGTATATATTTCACGTAAGATACGTTGTCATCATTCAACTTATGTTTTGAATGTAACTGCCAAACAACAAGTAGCTCAGTTATTTATGTTCCTGTTTCTCAACTCATATTTTAGATTCTATGCAGTATGTTCATCTTTTTAAAATGCTGATTTTCGGTATTTATCAATATCTGAGTATACCCAAACAAAAATCCTGTGCAAATAATGTTCAAGAATAGTTCACATTTGCATCTAAGATCTGTACTTAGAAAAAAATTGATTGTGGACAGATATATCACAGTTATGCATATACTAGAAAATTTTAAAACAAAACAACACAACAAATGGAAACATTGCAATTGTCAGATTCATAAAGTCAGAATAGTAACTGAATCATCTCCTTTCATGAATTGTCACATATCTGTAGGTATGTATTTTCTAGTGCATCGATTTTGTACAGTAGAAATGATTATGATGTTAGAAGTTAAAATTAAATCAGAAAAAACCCCAACCAAATTTTTAACCTAATAACATTTGTTGAAAGACCCTCTATACTACCGCACAGGAGCTAAAAAGGAAAACTGTGGCATTTTTTTCCATTAAAAAAGATTAGGATAATATTTAGTACATTACAGCTAAATAAGGTTTTCTTTCCAATGAGTTAGAAGTTAATCAGACAAATATATCTCCATATATGTTTTATATGAAAATATTAAAGCCAGTTACTAGTTAGATAGAAATATGATACAGACAGACGCACATACCTATTACGATACCAGTGCCAAATTTTGCTCTTTATCATACATGCACAACTCCTAATGAGATAAGCAAGGAATGTATTTAAACAGTGCACATTTTAAATTGCTACATTGCAACATACTGTTTTTCAGTCTCTGTGCATATAATCTGATAGTTTTCCAAGCAGATGTCCATTTGATTACTGAAAGTCTAAATTGTGGTCTGGCTCTTGACTATGCAGAAGTGGAAAATGGGAAGGGCAGAGAAAATACAAGCCTTTTTGAATTAACAGGTGACGACAGTAAATAGGGAAGAAAAAGAAGGAAGTAGGCTCAGAGCAGTATACCTTCCCTGAATCATACAGTCACATAAGAAAGTAAAAAGATTTGGCAGACCTCTGACCCTTTTTCCTGCAGTGATGATCATGTTGCATGTACATGGCTCATGCTAAGTGATATACACAAGAGCAGGGGCAGGACAGCAGCAGGACCTCACAGAAGTTCGTTCTTTGGAAGTTCTCAAAGTGCTCCTGGTGCTGTTCTGAGAGGAGCAATGCAACATGCTCAGGGGCAACAAACTGCAGAGTGAGGAGATAGCTTTCACTAGCGCATGCAAGTTTCTCATTTAAGTGCTCAGACTTTGAACACTAACTTTCACATATTTATGGTCAAGTTATAAAACCATAATAGCAGAAAGACGACAGGAATACAGATTGATATATAGTTAAAAAACCCCCACGGTTGCACTACAATTGAAAAAGTCTAAAACTAAATGTGCATGCCACTCAGAAGTCCCATATAAGAGGATTAAATTAAAAAAAAAAAAAACCACACGAAATCCAACACCAAAACCTGATATATATGTATATATATACATCCATATGAAAACATGAGAATATTTGACTACTGTCTCCTAGAAAGTGTAATGTTTAGTTGTCAAGTGATTAGGTGTTTTAACTGGACACAAAATAAACTGAAAGGATATTTATTCAGAATACATAAATAAACAAACAGAATTTAACAAGCAGGTTATATATTTACCATGGTTCTCAATACAGCGATACTTATTTCTGCACCAGACTTTAATATTTTGTGAAATGTTATCTTTGAACTAAAAAGTACAATCCATATATGCCTAAGAAAACAATCAACTAGACAACACCAGGCTCTTGGATTTGATTGAACCAAGCTAGTGAAGGAATCATAGTGATTTAGAAATAACAGGCAGTCAGTTATTTCCACAGTAGGTAGATTTATATTTATCAAAAGCCTAGACATAAAATTGATTGAATTCCATTATTTGGCAATAATCCTGAATACTGAGATGAAGAAACTCACTCTAACCTGAGAACCTATCTTAGCTAGCAGAATTGACTATTTTTTGCATTATAAAATAGGAGTGGATACATAGAGCAAATCAGTTGGTTCTCAAATGTTCATGTTCATTTTGGCATTTTAGTTTGAGTTATTTTAACTGTTTCATGGACTGAACATCCATTTGCAGTCAGAGCACGTGTTCCCTTGCCCCTGCTCCGTTTAAAAGGAACCCAGTTTTCATGCTCAAGACTGCTCAGTGTTACAAACTGGGATGCAATAAACATGAAAGTCTTGGAAATCCAAGAAGCGTACTCCTGTTAGGCACTAAAATGCTACTGTAGATGCAAACAATTATACTATCCATGTACTCAGTGACAAGATAGAGATGCTCTAGCTTATGATATTGAGAAGTCAATCTCTGCTTTGAAATTGCCTTTTGGTTGAAGGTATTTCCACCCACAGTGCATATAAAGTTATTAGAAATTAAGTCATGAGGCTAGTTTTTCTAAAGCAAGGTGATTAATATCTGCATTATGAACACTTCTACAAATAATGTAGGATCTTTTGTTCAGTCTTTAATATTTTTATTATTATTTTGTCTTGTCCAGGAAAATGGAAATGGAGTGTAGCAATGCCCTCCTAACACACAAAAAATGGTCAGTAGATTGAAATCACTTACATATGTACCAAATACATACATAACTTCAATAATTAAAGAGGTTACAACATCATGATTCATTACTATCAAAAGGATGGAATGTCCTGTCTCCCTATGTTCAGAAGAAAAAAAGAAAAAAAATTGCTAAGCCTATTACCCAATAGCCTGCACCCAACTCTTGAACATCAGGACTTAATACAGAAATTATAGTGAATGTAGAAGCTTAGCTGCTGATAAGAATTCAGCTGACGGTGTATTTGTAAGTTACATAAAGATACTGAGAACATTTAGTTAGTAGAACTACAACCCATATTAATTAACTAAGATACACTAGTGACTTAAAATTTACCAGTGATAAAATGTAAAAAATGGGATCTCCAAACCTAGTAAAATGATCACAATAACATCAGACAGTTAAAGCCCTGATCCTCATTCAGTCTGAATAAGGAGAAGCAGCAGGAAGATATTCTGAAACAAGATATACTTTTTTCGATAGGATAAAAAGAGAAAAATAACCCAGAATATTTTCAAAAACTGGTGTGAACAGAATGAAGTTTTGTAATCACTAGAACTTGTGATACACAGTGATGTGTTACAATGCATAGTATTCAGATTCTACAAAGCAGAATAGCAACTACTTTTTACTGTAGGTTTTGTCATGAGTTATGATTAATAATAAAATTTATGGAGCAAGTATGTCTAATCACCAGGAAAGTATATGAGCCCTGAAAGAACAGATCACATCCATGCACGCAGGCTACAACATATGCATTCAAGGATTGCATACAGCACCAGTGTAGTAACGTAACATGTATAGACAGTTTGGTCTTGCTACTCTGAAGTAATTTTCCATAGCCTCTGGCGCAAGTTTGTTAAAAACATGGCATGATTATGCCCAAGAGCACACTGCCATTAAGAAGCATTATAAATGCTCAACAAGCATTTTCTGACTCCAAAAACTCCAGGTAGTTCTAGACTGAATATCATAGTAGCAAACAGTGCCACATGGGGTGCTTAGTCTGCGTAACAGGTAACATCTAAGGCAGGTTTGCAAGTATATCAGCTGTCATTGTCAGCATGTCTTTGTTTATGCCTTTGCTCCAGTGCTTCCCACCAGAAAAGCTGAGCGCACAAGAAAAGAAATAGCTAAGAACTGTCAATCGTTTTTCTTGACAAGAGGCAATATAAAGGCAATTATACAACCGGGTTGACTGTATGGGGCCAGATAGCCTATATTAATCTATAAGCTTACCTTGGCATACAAACTTCAATTCCTTGGCATCTGTGACAGTGGTTCTTTTATCTGACCTCTTCTTTTCTGTCCGACGGTGGCTACGTCTTTTCTTTGTCTCTCCCCAAAGATTCGATCCACCATGCATGCTCGGGATGTTCAGAATGGCAATTCCTTCCAGAGAAATATTGATCAAGTCTAGCTGAATTCCATCACACTGATAAGCAAGGAGAAAAAAAAGAAAGGAAAAGAGAGAAAGCAGTAAAAGAAAGAAAAATAAGAATGTTCTACCTATCAGGTATTTTTCTTCAACAGTTCATCATTCTTAACACTGTTAATTGTTTATTCAATGTTTACACCTAAGATTGATACTTCTATTGCAAAATGAGATGTGAGAAGGAAGAGATCCTCATTCAGAAAGTAAAATATGATTCCTATTCAGCTCTTGATTGCTTAAGCATGGGACATTTGGTAGAGTCTTGTTATCTGATACCTATTCATTGACCCAAGTGAAATATATTTGTAGCTTCACTACAGCTATTAGTGGAAAAATGTTTATACTACAAAAAATTCTATTGCAGTAACTGGAGTGTTTTCATTGCCTGTTCCATCTAAACTGTCTGTCACATGATTTTGCAGTGATACTTATCATTATGACACCTGAGACATTCATGAAAATGAATGTAAAGGTCCCTGCATACAGAACATATACAGCTTTGTGGAAAAGCGTCTAAGCAGGCCCTGAAAGCACAGACCACCACACATGTATTAGTTTCAATCCAAAGGCACAACTGGCACATTAGCATAGGGCTATGCCTCACTAATAACTCCTACAGGGAGGTAAAATTAGTAAAACTGGGTACAGCAAAATGCTGATGCAGCCACAACATTTCCTAACCCAGAACCTCCATCAGCCATTTCTCTCAAATATGCATCATTGCAAAAGAAAACAGGATCCGTATCCATAGGATATGGAGCTAAAGATGAGGCATTAGTGCTCTAAAAGTCTTCCAAGACTTACTGGACACTCAGAAGAAATCTTACTCCGTGGGACAGTCCCTTCAGTGATGGAAACATTACTGTAGGGCATCTTGTGTCTTATAAAGGGACCATAATTTTAACTTCAGGAGAATGGTTCAAGGACCTTAACTTAGCACCTTCTCAGGTGGCAAAAGCCTACAACATTTGCAAACACAGTTCACCTGACACCCACTGGATGAGATGCACCTAGCTTGAGGTAGTTGTCACTGACTAATTTACTCAGGCGAAATCCTCCTCCCTACCCAGATGGTTTTAGGATCAGGGGAAGCTCCTAACCCATATAAACCAAAGCAAAATACTGAAGAACATCCACAGAAGATAAAAAGACTCAGCTTCAGATTACTACAGTTGAACTTGCAGGTGGAAGGCAAAGTGTTCAGAGTAGACGGATATCCTGGCAAGTCACGTGTGCCTTATGCAGAGCAGCACATTTTCAATACATTAGATTCTACTCCTACAGTGTTCTGCAATCCAGTAGGGGTCCAGTCATGCATCTAAAACTGATTATGGTGCTTATTTTGTAATTCCAATATACAATAATTAGGAATAAAACTGGAAAAATAATTAACCATGCTTCAGTAATAGTCCACTGACATCTTGCAGCTTGCTTCTCTGTGGGTCACTGGCAATTTTTCCTCTCTGCCAAGACCTTTAATGCAGCTTTGAAGAAGAAAAGCCAAGTACTACTCAAAAATAACTGTGCCTAATCGTTCATTTACCCTGAAACTTTCTGAGATCATAAAACATAAAACACGTATTATAATGCATACTCTGCATTCTGTTAATTCTTCTAAGAAGAGCGTAAGTCTAAAGAGAAAACAATTTCAGCATTAAGATTTCCATTTCATATTTGCTCGTCAAGAATTAAATTTTATACCTGCAGATTATATTCGTATGGAGAAACCTTTAACATCAAAAGACATATATGGAAGTGAGTTGGCTGTTGTGGGAACTACCGTAATTGGAAGTGTACCTTTTTAACCACGCTTTTCTTACAAGAAAAAAAGGCATGGGCCTTCTCTGTTTGTTAATTTGGAAGCAAATTCATGGTTCCCCCTTATATTTTAAATGTATTAAATATTAAGATGATTTATTTTACTAAAAATTCCACTCGTGTATGCTCACTTACTGCTATACATTCTAGATAAACAGATATTAATTTCATAATTAAAAGTAATCTTGTGTAAATACCCTGCAGGCCTCAATGAATCAAACACATACTGTGTGTCAGGCCTCCCACTGTCTTCAAGTGGAATGTACTGGCTGGATAATTAGATAGTACATATTTTTTAACCTTATTTGCATGCATATTATATCTTTTGCACACTGACAAGCAGCAGTAACAACAAAAGTCAGATTACCACAGGGAATTCCCACAAAGAAGTCTTCATTTCTTATAATTTGCAGCCTAAATTAAAATAATTTGATCTTTGACAAGGATGAAATGTCAAGCAGAAGGGGGTCCTCTACAAGCCACGGCCTGTGGCTTCTGAAATCTGCCTAATTTATGTCAGTCACTTCTTAATACATATTTAAGTATTACACGAGAAAGATGATAAATATGCAATCTGACACCTTTGGTATTTCCCTGCTGTTAAATTATAAAGGTCTGGCGTCCCCCAAACTGACTGGAATTATTTAAATAAAAGAAGAATTGTGAAATGGGCCGGTGCGGGGTCTGGCTTCCATTTTCACTCGATATTGAACACAGCAGGCAGTACACTAAGACAATAATTTGACTAGGCCTCCGAGTCCCACAGTGACGAGGAACTTTCCGAGGGAGTCGGGGAGGATTTCTTTTGTTCATACACCGACAAGAAGTTCGCGCCACAGGTAGCTCTGCCTTGTCCTAACACATTCACATGCTACGACAACAAAGCACAGATGAGTTCTCCTTTATTTTCCAAGTTCAAATGACGCAACGACGTTGCTAAAAATAAAGCGTGCCTTTGAAATGTGGAGCATGCTTGCTTAGATTAGAAATAAACACTAGTGCTTCTTTCTAGTTCTTTTCTTTTTGCCTTTTATTCCTGGCCTCAGCACCTTTTTGGGCATTATCTTTTACACTTCATTCATGAAATTAAAAATTTTTAGATCATCACTAATTTGAGAACATACATATCCATGCCTGAAACCAGCTGAGATGAGGGCGTTGCTGTCTAACCAAGTGCAATATCATGTCCGGTCATTTAAACTCCTTTCCCCCAGCCGTTAATAGCAGGTGATATAGGAGACTTCCTCTGGTCCCATGCCACTTTTTCAGTGTTTCAGGTATGGACCGTGCCACCCCCATCTATGCCTTACTCTCATTAAATACTCTTCACACACATTGTGGTTTTTGTTTTATTTTGTTTTTTTCTGAAGTGGAAATAACGTGTAAATGCTCTCTCTGGACTGTAAAATCTTAAGCCTCATTTACTGACACATTATCATTGAAAATGAATCCTTAATTTTTTTAGTTTATTTTTTTAAAACCTTTAGAACTTATGTTTCTCTCTTCATCTTCTGGGATTCCCCATTTGGAAAGAAAAACGCACCTTATTCTGGATAACGTATGAATTTAGTGTCCAAACTTTGTTCTGCATCTCACACAGAAGAAAATATACAGAACATAAGAGACATGAATGTATGTCAGGAAAGCCAAGCTTAATTAGGTTAGAAATCAAATACAGGGTTGAAGAAATATTTGCCCACGGAATGTTTGATCATTGTTTCCTAGCTCAGAGATACAGATCTTTAATCTTCTTGGGCTTTGTTCTTTAAAAATTTGGCTTTAGAGCAAATGCACTCTTTGTGCATTTTATTCGGAGTGAAATGTGGTATCATACATCAAGCTCTCATTTACAGCAACATCCCCAAGCAAGGGGCAGCAGGTTAAAATCAGATGAAAACAGCACTACTCCCAAGTGCTTATAATGTTCAAATGAAGAACATTAGATACCAGCACAATGGCAAGCATTGTTCATTTAAACGTAATTTACTCACTTAAAATAACTCTGTAAATAACTACCTCCTAACACTTCTTGTGTAAACATTTTGGAAACTATTTTCCCTATGCTTTTTGTTCCTAATTGTAGGACTAATGATAATGACCGGGATAGATGGGGTGAATATTAACAAAGATGACTCACATACTGGCAATGTAATACTTTATTGGCAATAGTAGTGTTATTGATAAGAATTGGTAATAATATACAACTGGTATCAACAGCTTCAGAGACTGGTATGCATACTTGTTTGCTCTGGGATGCTAATATTTCAGCACCCTTTCAAGCGTTACAATTAGACGGTTTTAGATTACATCTTAATAGGTACCAGGCTACGTAAGATTTTTGCCAGCTATAAATATTTTCTTGGGAAAGCCTGCTCTTCAATTTATTTCATCAAAAGGTACATTTAATTTGCAGTATATTCAAATAAAGCCAACCCAGGTAAGCATTTATTTCTGTAACTAATTGAATATTTTTTAGGCTACACGTACTTAAACCTGTATGTGTGAAGCACTATCTTGGGAAGCAAGGGGTTTTTGGTTTTGATTTTTTTTTAATTTGGTTTGTTTTTTCTGGGGTTTTTGTTTGGTTGGTTTTGTTTTTTATTATATACTTTTTTTTTAATCTAATGTGTGAAGCATGTTTCCACTTTAAAAAGAAACATAACATCATAAGAGGCAAGTCTGGCAACACGGGTCTTACAGATTCAGTCTCAGTATTCTTTACTACTACCAGATCCATGGTCCCTTCAGATCATTTCATACTTTGCCTTTCAGGAGGCTTTGACAGACTCTCATAGGTCTCACCATAGCTATTTGAGTGCCTCATGCTACTATACAAATACTCCATTGACCTGTGCAGCTTCTCATTACTATGTGAAAGGAAAAGCACCATAATCCTCTTGACAAAGTATTTCATTATTTAATTAAAATCCTCAGGTTTGTACCATCACTCATTTGATATTTTACATTTACTTATTTATAAACATCAGTACTCCCTGCCACCCCCTCCCTCCAAATTTATGTAATGTAGCCACTTATTCTATCAGTCATCAAAGTATCAATGGCACGTTATTTTAAATTCCTATTTTGTCTGTAACTATCCTGTGTCTTTTCAGTTTATGTTCAATGTATAATGGAAAGATGACCCCTTGTACAGAAAGAAAAGCTATTTAATGAAGGGGAATGATTCAAAAAAATATATATTCTTTAACCTTTATTCAGGAAAGTAAGTACAGTTTTAGGGAATTGAGTTTTAAAAGTTATAAAAACTTGGGACCTAGAAATAATAGGTTTTTTTTTTTATTATTTTAATCCTGCAGCAGCTCTCACTCCCTCCAACAGTCTTTCATTTCCCATCTGACCTAGCCACACTCTCTATTGATTTCTAATGTTATATTTCACCTGCTGACCTCGTCTACTGTATTAAGACTTCACTAATCATCAAACTGAACTTTGTTCCAGTGTGCAAGGCTACACTACAAATAGACATGATAAAAATAATATTTTGGAATATAGGGTCGAAAGGATGTGCACTGCTTTGCCTTGTTGGATTCAGGCACCCTGGACCCTTGCTCCCTGCTTTTCAGCCAAACTAGTGACATTTCAAGGAGAAATGCAACAATTAGTCTCTTACTTCTATTTCTACAGATTCATGCAGCTTCTTACAGGTGGCTGAGAATGTTTCCGAAGTGCCAAATTCAAAATACCAAAATTTGTTCTTCATTCTGAAACAAGAAAAGAAGAAAAGAAAAAAGAAAGATCTTATTCACTATCAATATGTGACAAAAGTGATCATCCTGTCTTCCATTATAAGTAATGACAAAGGCTTGCGAACATGTGACATTCCATTTGAAATAGATGAGCTCATAATTTTCAAAGCTTAAATGTTGGTGTCAAGTTGTATGATATCCCCTAAAGGGATAACAGGAATGTGTTTAACTGACAGGTTCAAATGTACCTTTGACTTTTCTTTTTCAGTGACTATCAGAATACTTTTTGTCACTTAACCGGTGACATACCCCAGAAAAATTTATCGATTTTATTTCATGTTGTACACTTACTATACGATTTCTGATTCATGGTTAAAATCTCTGTCCCCTAGAGTACTAGAATGTGCAAGCAGGGCGCTTCCATAAAGAAGAAGAGCCAAGACAAAAATGTGGCTTTTCTTAATTTAGCTAAAGGAAAATGTAAATGCTTATTGTTTGCGATGAGAGATGACATATTTGAAGAAAATAAAGATTCCAGATCTAACAATCTTTTGCTATTTTGCAGTAGAAGAGTTGTATTACCAGGCAAATAACTCATAGACACAGTTCAAATGGGTGATGGAACCTGCATCATGAAGTTCATTAACAGATTCTACAGAAAAATAATCAGGATATAATGCTAGTAAATTGCTTAGTTTATCATGACAGCAGGCAGAGAATATACTTTTTTCTTCTTAAATACATAAAGACTGCACTTCTGTTTTGCCAGATTTATTGCATACTGTTAAATACAAAAGGACACCAGCAGCACCATTTCAAACAAGTATGTGCAGTTTTGTTGAACGTTCATGAGTAATTAGTATTCTGTAACAAAACAAGAAGGTGAACTGAAAAAAAAAAAAGGACACTGAATTAGAATTCATTTTTCACACTTCAGAATCAGGTACAAACATAGTTCATCCACTTGTATAAACTGTTCTCTGACAGACACAGCACACTGCTTGGGACCTGAAAGTGACTGAGTTTGCATGAGCTAGAAGTGGAGCAGAGTGAAATGCAGATGTAGGTGATTGTCAAACATGTCGTGCTGGCATGAGAACCAGCACCTGGTGCAGTACCAGAGGTGTGTCAGGATGTCCAATCTGGCCATTCCCCTGCATGGTGTGGGGAATAGAAGAATAATATGAAAGTGACTCATTTCTGACAAAATGTTATAGGCGTTACCAAAGGTTTTTGCACAGAAAATCTGAAACTGTTTGGAAACAAATTTTGAGAACCTGCTCTGGGATAAATGGCATATTCCCAAAAGAGGTCCCACAACCCGAAGCACTCAGATCAGACTAAGCTTTCAGATTCCAAGAGTCTGTGAGAGGAAGTGATCTGATGTACGATCCTTCTACACCTGCAGGTTAGTTAGCATACTGACATGCTGACCAGAGATCAACTGCTCTGTTTGTTGGTCTACATGCTTTAATTTCCCAACAAGTGTGAACAAAGTCCTGAATTCCTATTGGGTCCCTTTGGAAATTCTGGATGCTGCTATTTTCCTGCTACTTCCTACACAGGCATGATGAATAATGAAAAAACAATAAAGTCCCAAACCTGATGTAAGTATTCAATGTCATTTCTTTTGATCCTGTTATTAAGATCAACAAGCCTCTGCATCTTCTCCTTTGAGAGGCTTTTCTCTTGCTATTCTGTTATTTTTACTCCAAATGAAGCATTTTTTCCCTTTATTGAAAAATCTGCTTTAAAATGACTTATTCACACTGTCTGTAATAAACACTTTAACTTGCACAAAGATAAAATGGACAGATATATATTTTAGAGCCGTTCGGAATACATCGTGTCAAATTAAAGTATTTTGATTTCAGCAAACAAAACTCAGCATTTGTAAACTAGTAAACTCAAGGTTTACTAGAAAATCTAGATCTATAAATCACAACCTTGTAGAATCATATGACAGAAGATTAAGTCCATATATTAGGTGAGGTTTTGATGGTAGTTCTATTTCTTGTCATTGTAATATACCCTATAAGGTTCTATTATGCCAAAAGTAGTCTTGCAAGCCTGTCCTTTTTGTAGTCAACTATATCTATGTTTTTAAGGATAGAAAGACAACCTGTTGGACAGCTTTTCCAGTACAAAGATAGATGTAGATATAAATAATTTTATTCTTCATTTTCAAAAAGATTTACCAACTCCCTTTACCAGCCATGGAATAGATTAGAGTGCACATTTTTATTCAAATGCACTTTATTTAATAGAAACTCGTATTAGAATTTTTCTTATATATACAAAACAAAGATAAATCTAAAGAAATCAAGACAAATTACACTAAAATTTCCAGAACCAAGATCAGTCTTATTATTATAGTAAATACTCTAATTTTTCCAATGGTAAAAAATATCTAAATTGATATATTCCACTGGCACTCCTTTTTCAAACATGTGAAGAATATCTCCTTAACAAGACAGCAGCAGTAGTAGTCCATGTAGAAGATTAATGAACTATTCTCATAGGCATTCTAATTCCTTTCACAATGGAATACATACATTTTAGATTGGTAAACAAATATATATTCAATGACAATTTTGTGCATTAAAACTGTAAGAAACTGCATCACAGGCTGCTCTCTTGTATCTCGCTCTCCTAGAGGAGCTGAGAATACAGACTTGTTCCAACTTTTAGTAAGAGATGACCAAAATAAAAATGAAGTCTGTTTCAGTAACAAAAAATAAATGCTATAGAGTAGCACTTTTCTTTACAACACTGGTTTTGTTGGAATAGGAAAGGAAATACATTCTTTTACAGGAAAGTGGTTTTGCATGTGCTTCGAAGTGCACAGCTAAACTCTTAAACAACTTTGTGTTTGAAAATACAATATGAATAAAACATCAATCACGATTAAAGGATGACCTATCTAATCCTGCTATTGAATTACAGTATGTCAAAATATAGACAGTCTATGGATGTAGGAAAAAACAAAACAAAACTGTACTTCAAGAGCTTAAACACCTTCTATGCTGGCAGTTTTCCACAGCCTCAAGTATTGGTCAATTTTCTGATATGTGAAATATCTTCTTAAATGGGAATGAAACAAAATGGCAAGAGAGTATGGGAAAGCTAATACTGCCTTTTCCTACACTGTTCCTATACCGTGGATAAATAACAGACTTAGAAACTTGGATATGTTTCTCGGAAAAGTTCAGGTTAATATTTGGTAATCAAGGCAAAATGATCAAAATAGTCTGTGATACGGGTTTGCTCCATTATCAGTTAATCAGAAACCCCCCTACTGCTAAAACTATTTTATATAACCTTTCTGATTAAGTAATTACAAGGCATATAATTGAAAAATTGTCCTGCATCTAAATATGGAAATAGTAAATACTTTATTCTACACCTGAAGAGCATCTATACTTCATTGCAGTATGCACACTCTGTCAGGACACGGATAACAATAGATCAGCTATAGACTGCTAATAGCAGGTCACAAGAGTAGAACAGGAGTATCTCTAAAGTTTTATCTTTAAGTATCTTTAATCTTAAGAAAAAATCATATTCTGGTGTTAAGGGGCAAGAGCTTATTGCTACACTTGTAAGTTTATCACACTTTCTACCACATCCTATTTACACTTCTTATATTTACCATTTACATTTATTTCCACTTTATTTTGATTATGCAGTGTCAAGCTTCAATAACTTGACTTAAAAATTTCTGACTGCAATTTTTATAAAATTTCAGCTGAAATACTTTGACCTTATTTAAAAAATGATTGGAGGAAAACATGTATATTTGGTTATATTAAGTGTGTTTGATAACATACTCTTTGAACTGTTATAATACAGCTACACTTTTAGAGCAGAGATTTTAAATTTAGCACAAGGATAGCCTTGCATCAAGAATATGTCTCTGGCCATCTGCAAGAAAACACATACAGAATTTAACTATATTATGACCATTTCGAGATACTCTCGGGGAAAGCTTTACTTTCAATATTCTCATACGGCAGTGAAAGAACAAATTTTTGTCTCTAGTTCTGCCATCCTTCATCCTTTAACTGATACAAAGTATAGAGATTTTTACCCATGAAACTACTAGAATTGTTAATTTTTCCAAGGTAAATTCCTTGAAAAGTTGACTGTCAGGAAGCAATCTTTACCACAAATCTGTGCAAAAATGTCGCCTCATGGACAAGCAGCACTTGATTTCCTCCATAAATTACCCTGTTCCCCAAAACATAACTCCTAAGATTTGCCTTCTGAAAACATGTTTTTTTCTAAAGCTATTTCTGTTGCAGAAATACTGTTTGTTTGTCAGTGAGTGTCAAGAGTTGGTCCCAGTCTATATCATAAACTCACACAGTTTACAGCACAGAGCTCCTATGCTAAGGCCAGCATTCATGAACAACAGTGTACAGAATGTATTGAATTAAAAAAAAAATCCATGGGAAAGGAAAAAAAAAGAGTAGGAAAGAAGCCATATAGAGTGGATGCTTATCAGCTCAGTCACCACATTTCTGGAAGGTGCTCAGAGCCACAGATTCGGGGTATTTAAAAGGAACAGATTTTTCTGGCTTCCCTTTACCCCTTGTTCACTCTTTTGTCCTCTGTTCTACAGAAATGTGGAGTAACATGTAGAACTACCTCTGCAGGGCATCAAAAATACAAGAGAAGCGTGCATAAATGGAGGTGTGAGACAGAGGTGTATTTGCACAGAGGAGAAACTGTAAACAGTCCAAGGGGAGAAAGTGGTTGACAAGTATATGTGGGGAAAAAAAAAAAAAAGACCATCATCAGGGAAAACAAAGGAATCAAGAAAAAAATGAGAAAAAGATAGGAACCTAATTTCAAAATGCATTGAAGTTCTACAGTGCAGAAAGAAGAATGATGATAAAATAGAGCAGGGAAGAAAAATAAAACAATCCTACAGGAGACCCAAGTAAAACCACATATTTCTGAAGTCTGAAAATACAGATAATAAGGTCTAAAAATGAAACTGGGAGTATAGGAAACGCCATGCTGGGCAAAAAAGCTGAACATCTGTTCCAATATTCTATCACTGACAGCAGTTAGTAACAGAGACTTTGGAGAATAGTGTAAAACTCCGTGTAGTATACAACTGGGAATAATCTAGCTCTAAGGAAGGTTTATTATTCTTTATGATTCTATCAAATTGAAAGAGGTTACACTTCAATTAGACACGAGGAAGAACTTTTTTTGATGAGCGTGTGGTGAGACATTGGAACAGGTTGCCCAGAAAAGCTGAGGATGCCCCACCCCTGGAAGCGGTCAAGGTCAGGTTGGATGGGGCTTTGAGCAACCTGGTCCAGTGGAAGATGCCCCTGCCCATGGCAGGGGATTGGAACTAAATGATCTTAAAAGATCCCTTCTAACTCAAACCATTCTGTGATTCTATGATTTTAATTCAGACAGTTTGTGGCCAATTACACCATGAAACAATACGAAAAAAAAAAAAGAAAAAAGACACAAAAATTAGCCAAATTTATTCGGGTAAATTACCCCCCTCTTTTATTTTTTTTAAAAAAGGTTGTTCATGTTAATACGTGGCTGTGCCTATTAGAGTTTGGAATTTCATATTGCATTGAAAAAAAACAACAATATAGAAACCCTAGTGTGGTTTCTCACATGTATGGGGGGAAAAAAAGTTTTCTAAGGTACGTCTGAAGTTGTTGCTTTTGGTTTACTGAGTCCCAGCCTGTGAGACATTCATTCAAGAGCAAGTGAGGTAAATTTTACTACAGATTGTATGTCACGGTGACATTGTATGACATGTATGACATTGTATTTCTGTTTAAAAACTGTGCTGATACAATAGATTTTATCTTAATAAATAAATATTTAATATCTGATAAAATAAATAAAGCTTCAGTTGCAAAAAATTATTTTAAAGCTTCATACAATTCAATACAAAGAATATTTTTATCAAGTCCCTCTCACAGAAGTTTTTGACAGAAAACATATTTTCCATCTTTTCTTACTGTTCATAAATCTATTATCTAGGTAATTTTATACTTAGGTAAAAATGATTTCATTGCAGCACATAATATATATTAATAAGAATGTATGACTCTTTATAATGTTCTTCTTTTCTTTCCACTTCTCTCTTAACAATCATATAATTCCTGTTCTGCTTTATAATGAATCATACGCAAAGGTAAGGAAATAGCTGGTGGAGATGCACATCCATAAGAGATTTATGTGTGACTGGCATGAGTTTAATAGAGACATCTTTGTCAATTTTTTCTTTTTCCATTACCAGCTGTACTTATGGCAAATCTAAGTGTTACTGTCCTATGGTACACAGGTATAGGTAAGTGCAAAAAAGTTAAAATCCTGGAAAAACAGTTCCTGTTTACACAATAAATACAATTTTCACATTATCATACAACGATAGCACCTGTAGCTGTAAAGCTGCCCCATAGAAGCTTGAATCGTTAAGTAACACCATGAGATTGTTCTTCCTGATACTTATTAGTTCTACTGCTGCAAAGCTGCACTTGACTCCATTTTCTCTCATGCTTTCTGATACAGTTTTGGGGTTTTTTTTTTTGCACTGTAGCTTGCAATTCTGCATGCACTTGGTCTGCAGTCTCTGCTGTCCACTCGCCTGTCCCACTTTTCCAGCTCTGTGCCAAATTTTATCCAAACTGTCTGCAGTGTGTTGCAGCTGTAACTACCATCCTTCCCCCTTGCCTGTTTAGTTCCAGTGCTGCCTTCAGCTGTGCTCTCACAGCCACTCAAGAACCCACTCCTGGACACCTTGTTCACTCTGACCAGTTCCAGTAATAAACACAAACCATGAAGAGCTGCAAAAGGGCCTCGCAGAACTGAGTGACTACAGTATAAAAATGTAACTGGTGTTTACTGTGAATAAATATAAAGTGATGCTTAGAGGAAAATAAAAAACAATCCTAAGTCTACAAACAGTGATGTGTTCTCAGGGACAAATCTTGTGTTTATACTATCTGAATGAAGTGTTGGAGCAGTCCTTAATACCATTTGAATGAATTATGTTGTGATGCTGAATACTATATGCAGTTTTCCTCTCCCCAAAAGAATATAATAGAACTGAAAAAAGTATGGAGAAAGAAAGTGGAAAGAATTTAAATATTAACCATATTTTGAACTCTTCAGCCTAGAAGGTGATAAATGAGAAAGATACAGAATTTTCTAAAATCATGTATGCCATGGGAAGGATGAATAGGATATAATTATTCACCATCTCCCCCAAGAAAAAAGCTAGGACAGATGACCAGGACCTAGAAGGCAGTAGATAAAACAAACAAAAGGTTTCTTTACATGGCATGCAATTATGATGCTAAACTCTTTGCCACACGATGTAAAACGCTACATCAGTTAAAAAATTAGTGGAGGGATTAATGGAAGAAATAGCCATAAAGTCCATATAAAAAAAGCATCAGAATTATGGAAATGTACTACACCTTACCCAGTCCTTCTCTTCTTAGACTTATTGGTAAAAGGCACTGGAGAAAGAGTACCTGGCTAGATAACCTTGTGGCTGACACTGGATAGGTATTTTTATGTTCTTATGTTTCTGGTCCCAAGCAGATTTCCTCTTTTCTCTTACTGTCTTTCCTGGATTATCTATTTCTCCTCAATAAATGTCTTGTCTCTCATTACCACCTCTTATCACAGGCTCCAGCTATTCATTTGGATTGAAATATTTGTAGAGACAGTCCAGCTATGACTAATAGTCTGTTCACACACTCCAGACAAAAGGTACAACAAATTCTCTGGCGGTCTGTGCACTGTCTCCTGATCTTGTTGGGTTACTGTTCAGAATGTAATTTGCCCAGGTTTTTGATTGAAGTAGCAGTAAGATTGGAAGTGCTCCCTTTGCTAGGTGTACCAGAAAACACATGCACAAAAGCAGGATAATAATTCTATCCATAATATGCATTCTTCACTTACTGGCTATGAAACATGGTCTGATTGGATTAACTATGATGCCTTTCTCACAGACACTGCTAACACTGCAGACTCCAGCGGAGAGAAACCTACTACTAACATGTGTAAAAATACTCATACTGAAATACAAAAACACTCCAATAATTTTAAAATCCTCAGAGTACATGTTAGGTGCTATAACGCAGGAAGAACTTGGTGACTTTTGAGCTGTGCTGCAGGCTACGTCTGTTTTATGCCAATAAGCAACAAGATGTCATGAGAAAAAAGACAATGTATTTCTCCTAGAGTTACAATAAAGTGGTACACTCAACTGAGACAAATTACAGGAGGTTAACCTACAGCCTGGTATAAAACCCAGCTGTTATAAAATTGTGATACCTGACTGATACAGTTTACAAGATATTCCTCAGTGTAAGAGGTAATTGTCATGCGTTAGGGCTGGGCCAACACTCAACTGAGACAAATTACAGGAGGTTAACCTACAGCCTGGTATAAAACCCAGCTGTTATAAAATTGTGATACCTGACTGATACAGTTTACAAGATATTCCTCAGTGTAAGAGGTAATTGTCATGCGTTAGGGCTGGCCCAGCCACTAGACAAATGACAGATGCTCTCTATCATCCACTCTCCCAAAGGGGAAGAGAAAGGGAATAAGGGAGAGGGAGATTTATGGATTGGAAAAGACAACTAAAACTGCTTTAAAGAAAACAGTAACAATAACCTTAAATATATAAAATACCAACCCCAACCCCACTGATGGCAACCACATCACCATCACCACTGATGCTATGAGCAAACACTGGGGAAGTCCCAGACTGGGCTCATCAACAGATGGGAACTGGATAGAGGAGCTGGATTCTGGAACTAGATTCAGGGATGCTCAGATTTGGATCGAAGCCAGAACAGAGTCCTCCTCAGACACTGGCCATTGGAGAGCTTGACCTTCGTGACCCCTCAGCTTTATACTGAATATGACGTCTATGGGATCTGACCTTGCTGATCAGTTCAGGGTCACCTGTCCTGTCTGCTCCTCCCCACAGGTGCAGCCTCTCACTTACTGCACCCCCACCGTGGCTCACAGGATTGAGCAGTGACCTGGGTCTGCACAGGAGCAAGCACAAGCCAGAGCCTTTCTGCACACCAACCCCTGGCAGTAACTGTCAACATCAAGCGTTATCACTGCTAGAAGCAGGCACTGTCTGCAAAGATACACCGTTACCTTCAGAAACTGCCATCACTTAGCAGAGACTGAGCCGGAAAGTAAAATCACTGAGCAGAATTAATTCTGTTCTTATTCAAGTCAGGACAGTACTGTTTCTAATCTCTGCCAGAAATATCTGTTTCAAATAAGTAATTCTGACACTTGATTTTGAATAAATTCTATTTTAACAATAGTTATTAGTAAGACCAGAAAACCACAGTTTAGTCTCTCAGAATGTTTACTTAGAAAGTATCTTCATTATATCTGTAATTTAACCTGTCATTTTTCTTCACTAAATGAATGTTCCTGTAACACTTTCTAAATCCCTTGTGTCTATTACCCATCATGAAGACTTCTGCTCTTAACATTTTACTTATTTTTATCCTCATATTTCTGCTCAGTTTCTTACCCAAATTCCCCAGTCTTGGGAGCAGATGCTGAGGCACCAATGACTCATTAATCTGAAGAGGTTTGTTATCATGAACAAAAATAAAGTCTATAAACAGTTCCACATTTACCAGCCTTGGTCATACTAAAGAACCAACAAAGCTCTTTTTGAAAATAATACTACTAAAAAAGTCCTCTCTGTATATGTTATAATAGACCTGCTATCTCAGAGCAAGGTCATAGACCTTCACATTTCATCTTCAAATTATGTCAGACGAATAAAACAATTTTCTTTCCCCTTACCCACCAATATGGATATGTAAAAGCAGATATGACACTGAGTAGTACTCAAATTAATGAGACTATTGTTAAGGGAGTTCAGAGGTTCAGGGACAGGTTTGCAAGGAGCAACTCCTCATTGGCTGCTTCACATGCACAATTGCAGCTCTGTTTTAAAAAACAAACAAACATATGAACCAGTTTTGTTTCCCTGTAATGCAGGTGATTATATGTAATTAAATAATCTTTTCCTCTACCCAATATTTTAACTCCCACTGAAAAACTGAAGTATCTCAATCCTGATATTTAATTCTTGCTAAAAGATCCTTCCATTCCCTTAAAATACTTGAAGCACTATCATTTATATCACTCCCAAGTAGGACACAATGGGGAGATTAAGGAAAAAAAGAAAAAAGGCAAGCAATCAACAACTGTAAGGGGAACAATGAGCATCTTTTCTGTGAGCGCACAGGAGAAACATCAAACTGTGTAGGAGAAAATCTTTTCTCCTTAGAATCCTTTCAGAAAAACTTAAACCTGACAGAATTTTGGACAGACCGTCTGTCTGACTGGGGTTCACAGGGCTTTCTCTTTTTTTTACTGAAAGAGTAGATTTATAAGTTTAGGAAGCAAGATTTGAATCCAGTCCATCTGTGTTCTCTGTAGCACCTTAAATGCAAAAGGCAGCATAAACTGTCCTTCCTCTCCTGTTTCATCTTCTAGGATTTTTTAAATAGGCACATAACCTACCTTTTCTCCAGGAAATGCATGGACATCGTGTTAGCTGGTTTCCTACAGAAGGGTTACAGCCCAGCTGCCAGCTATCAGGTGCAGACCATTCAGGAGAGAACAGGCAGGTGAAACACATGGGCCAAGCTCAATTCTCTTGGTGAAACAAAAGTTCACAGTTATTAAATAACAGTACATTCCTTTCTATATTGTAGGGTAGGATGGGATGTATTTTTTTTTAAATGCCATCATTTTTTTAGAAACCTGAAACTATTACAATTAATGCTATATTTGTGAGACTGTATTTTTAGGCAACCTTTTTTCCCCTAAAAACTGAACGCAGTCATCAGCTCTGGTTAAAAACGCCGTTCTGTAAATGTGCAGAGACTTCACAATGCATTTTTGGTGTGACAGAAGGTCTTTTTTACTTAGAGAAATCAGGACTTAGCATTGAAAATGCACATGGTAGCTGTATAAATAATAAATTCTACTACTATAACTACTTACCACCTTACCCTTCAAAATACAAGTTTAGAAAACTTTCTACACTGAACAGTACCTAACAGGATGAGACAAGCTGCCAGGCAGAGAGTAAAGCTAAGAACAGTGTAGTGGTTTTGCTCCTCTGTACAAAGCTATGTGTCCAAAAGTCATTCCACCAAAAATCTTGTATTATCAGCAAATAACTGCTATATACCTGGCATGTCATTGCTTCATTTATTAGAACGTTGCAGTGAGAACACTTGTTTATTAATCCCTGTGCTCCATTACAATTTAAAATACATGCAATCAAGAAGAAGTTGATTAATTTTCAAAAGCAGACTTAAAATAAATATGTAAAATGGTTCCCTATGTGCCTTCTATGGAATGTGCCAGTGGTTACAACATTCCACTTGGGGGAAGTCTATAGATATAGACCCTTTTCACAGGGATATACACAGAGATCACTTCAAGAAATCTTCTGCCTTTCTAATTTTGTGATTATCCAGTTATCCAGTATCAAATAATTAGACCTGTGCTTCTGTCTAAATTTTATTTGTCTTGTACAGTGCCTTCAGTTTTACTTCTTATGCTACAGCTCCATATTGCATTTCTAATGATTACTTCACCCCAGCTTTTAAAAATCTCTCAGCTCCATGCTACCAGCTGTTGTTTTCTTTCCTAATGTATTTCACTTGCAAGGAAAAAAACCCAACCAATAAACTCCTCCTCTGCCGCCCCAATTTAGATTTCTTTGAACCTCATGCTTACTCATTGCTTTTCAGCTCTTGAGACAAATGGAAGCAATCATTCTTTGCTTTAGAGTCAGTAATACTTTAGGACTTGATAAGGAAATCAAACATGGTCAATGAGGATACTGTCATTTGGGGGACACTGATCTGATTTCTTCGAATTTGCAGGATTCTGAAGTTCTGGTTGACTTGACAATTGTACCTGTTTAACTGGTTTTCTAAACTTAAACAAGTACAGATCATTTGGTGTATGCTATTAAACCAAGAAATGGAAATCAAATGAGCTACTCAAACACAGATAAAATGAAGCCCTTCAGTGCTTGCAGAATTGGGATTCTATTTCAGTATAAAACATAATTTCCTAACTGATATAAACAAAGCCAAATTAAGCCAATCTTAAATGAAAGTTAAAAAAAATCTACTCTACCATTTATTCCAATTCAAACATTCTATAGATTGAATTAAAAAAGTAACAAGAAAAAGACTAAACAGACACTTTTTTTTTATATATCAAGACACACAGGAAACATCAGCTACGCGTCTTTTGATAACATACACGCATAACTTTTTGTAAACTGTGAATATACAGGTAAGGAAATACAAATTAGCAACACATAAAATGTTCCTTTACAGAGATCACTGTAGTTACATGAGAACTGCAGGCAACATTTCCACTGACACTTATAGCTGTATAAAGCTCACAGATCCAGCTTGCAGGCTTGGCTTTCATTCAAAACCCCAAATCTTAAGAGTATATTAAAGCATATAAGCCTACCCTCTAAAACAGGTCTTCAAAATGTGTTCTGCCATGATTTTTTTGGGTTGAAGGAAAGTAATAAAACCCATAAAATACAGTTCCACAATATTACATCTGAGAAAGGGCAGGCGAACTTTTCCAAATCTTAAAAAAAAGTTCAGAGAAACTATGTATGAAACAGTTTGTAAAGTATTCTGCTTGGGACGTCACAACAGCATATTCTAAATTCTTGAGTAAAAGATTTGCATGCTGACTAAAAACAACATGCTTGAAAAACCAGGGTGTACCAAACTTTTTCAGCTTTTCAACTGAGAACACACAGTAATCCAGCATTTTTCATTTTGATGTTGAGTGAAGAAGTAGGATGAAGCATGCACTGAAATTCTTAGCCTTTCTCCTGATTCTTCCTCATCAGACCGCAAGTAGGAAGGGACAGCAAAAATTATTCTTGTTGTACAATATATAACAAAGACCTAATGACTCTTAACTCACAGTAATGCAATTTTCCTGTTGTTTAGAGACCTCGCCAAAGAAAAGGAAGATATAGGAATATTTCCTCTTCGCAACAGTTCTCAGCTATGTAGCGTGGTGCCAAGGCTGAATCAAATGTCTCAGCATAGGATTAATGATATAGCTGGTAGGAGAGGTGGCATAAGACACATGCAGGATTTGAAACACAGCTTTCAGATTTAAAAGATCCATTTGCACATTCTTGTGTGAGCCCTAGAGCTGACTGTAATTGTAGTTTTCAGGTAACAGGTGCATGTTTCTGTGTTAAGATACAAGCAGCACATTAACCAAGTATAACCACTCCCTTCAAAGCGGGGTGGAGAGGAGGGAAAAGCCAAGCCTGTTTAGTGAAAACAGCAGTGTTTTTGGTAGACAACAGAGGCTATTACGAGGCAGAACTATGCAACCCTTTATGAAAAAAGATCTTGTCTTTGCAAGTGGACTTCAAGAAAATGTTCCTGCAGAATTTTCCCAAGTAGTAATTATAGACAATTTGTTTGTAATAAATATAAAATTGTGGTTTTATCTCTACATAGGACTATTATTAACATACCAGTTCCGCTTCTGTCGGTTCCATGAAAACATTTCGAAGAATGATTTTGGTAACCTGTCTTCTACACTCACAGCCTGAATACACCTGACAGTCTTTTGTGTAAACCTAAGTAATTTTCCAGATGGGTTATCTGCAGGGAATAATTAACATGTTTTTTTTTTTCTTTCGCTGTGTCTCTATATGTAGCAGTATGCTCTAAGGCATTTCTTAAAGTTTGTTTAATTTTGAAAATACTTCATTCCAGTATCTTAGCCTGCTTTTTCTGAGTTGTTCCTTACAGCTAGATATTTGCTGTGAGTATGAAGTATCATGAGCAATTGTCATGTGTTAAATTACTGCTTTCATCTATCAAATGTTAAAGCTGCTTGCTACTGACCTTGAGCACTATTTATGCTCCCACAGCCGTGGACCTTTTCTAAGTCAGCAGGGTACAGCTGGCACGTATTCAGCTAAGCAATCAGATTTATACCCGTTCGCAAAAGCTGAACCTCTTAAAAGTGCTGTGTCTCACATAGTACAATGGGAAGCTTGACCAGTCTTGAGAAAGGTGTCCAACACCTGACCATTCCTACCGAGGAGTATTACCTGCTCACATTGATTTGCAGCAAAATATTTCTCAGTATGTATTTCCACTTAACATATACTCTCAGGGAACCTGTGTAGTGGGAGATATTTACGAGTTGCTTTCAGCTTAAAAATAAATCACCTCTAATTCCTCTAAGCGAAATCAATCAAAAGTCTGTAAAAAATGGACTGGTTGTTTGGTCGATTTTGGCAGAAAAGTAAACAGCACTTCAGCTTTTCTCCACCATTAAGGTCTAAATGGCCTAGAAAGTAAATCAATATCTCCAGTCAGCCTTCTGGCTATTGTTTAGCCAGTAGATATGGATTTTCTCTAGCTTACTGCACTCCTTTGGGACTAACCTGTAATCCTCAGAGAGTAATAATAAGTTCGTTATCTAGTTCAGCTCTCTGTTGTACATTTAAATGGACCACATCCATCAGCAGCACTTATTAAAAGTTAAAGGACAGTGACATCCCATTCAACCCATGTCACAGTGAAATACTTGTAATACCTGATGGAGAAAATTATTATAAAAATCTTATTCATTGTCACGTTATTAAAAATGAAATATCACAAATGAGGTAAACAGCAAATAAAAATTTTTCTTATATATGTAACATTGTTTCTTTGTTAATGAGTTAAATTGTGGTGAAGTTTATCTCTGTCATACATCATGCAATCTTTCATTATTCATATCAATCTCTTTCAAATATTTCTGGTTAAATACTGCTGCAAAGCAGGCAGCTGTCAGAACCAATCATCACTTTTTTTTCATTCCTGAGCTACCAGATGTTTGCTGGCCTAAAATGATTTTCCCTATCTCTACCTAGGAATGCACAAGAAAGCGCTCTCATTTTTAAACAACCAAGTTTTAAAAGGCTGTAGTCTTGTATCACAGAATCTGTGCTGTGCTCTCAGCCAAGGAGAGTTACAGTCTCTGATCTGAGCACTCCGCTTTATTGCGTACACATATTTGCTCTGATAAAGGTATGCAGTCCATCACGACATGACAAACAAAACATTACTTTTACAGCCTTTAAACTGGACGTTTTTTAAAAAAACCCCAACAAACTGGTAACTATTCTCTAGATGCTCTGAGTATTTAACAAAACTCACACTACTTACTAGCAGTGTTACCTACTAGATCCGTGCTGTAAAATACACACATGAAGACTGCTGCGCTGCAGTTTACCTACAGCCTCATACTCAGCTCATTACAGAAATATACCTAAGAGTCACAGCCACAACTGCCACAGGTTCTTTTCTCTAATTCAAGAATTATTGGGAAGAATGAAACAGGAAACAGATGGGTGCTATGGCTCTATTCAGGTAGGTGTTTTGAAGAGGAACAGTTTCTATAATAAGTAACCATTACTTTTTTTTTTTTCAGAATTGCCTATTCAGATTGCAACCACATTTAGGTGAGTGACAGTCTTCAAATCAAAAGGAGAGTTGAAAGTCCTAAATTAAGATTAAGGAATTGATCCTTAAAGTGGACATTCTAAATTCAGAGGTTAAGTCCAAACAGCAATGCTGCACAGAAGGACAAATGTAACTTTATGACAGTGGCAATTCCCAAAATGCAGCTTTAGGCTCTGGTGAGCTGCTGTTGGTACTGGGATCACCACTAGGTGACACCTAGAGAGCACCCAGAGTTCCCTCTGATGTTCCCTCTAACAACTTTGCTCTGCTCCTAAAGCAATTCCCCTGGTTTGGTGAAGTTTTTTAGATCACTCCACACAGCGCTGTAATGAAGATAGATAGAACTTAAGTTCCTACATACTTGTCACTTTGAAAATAATTATTAACCTTGTGTGAAATAATGCTTATACACCTTAAAAAATGAGGCCTTAAAGTCTTTCCAATGTTCCTGATTTTGCGCAGAGAATGAGTTCTGCTAAAAAGACAGGTAAAAGGATTGCAAGCCACAGAATGGAGCACCTGAAAAAGCACTGCAAAAGGTGCCTTTCTAAAATACTTCACAAAAATGGTTCTTGTCCATTCTCTTTTGGTATGCAAGACGTAATTTAAAAACAAATCTCTCCTCTACTTTTCCATAGGACTTGGTGGTTCACATCACTGTAAGAAGCCAGTGATGAAATTGATGTTCTAGGAGAAGCTATGTGTTTGCTTTTGGTATTCTTACTCTGGGATTCTGTTCCCCTTGTTACATTTGTTCTCAGGGAACTGTAGTGGCAAAGGCCTGTGAGACAATTCGTTCACCAGTTCATTATGACTACTGATAAGATTTCTATTCTTCATCACTACATCAAATCTGCCTACTTGCAGTTTCTGTGCCTTTAAAACCTTGACCAACTAAGCCAAACAATCTTTTACAATGAAATGACATCTCATGTAGATACTTGCCATGATAATCTCATAATTTAATCTTCTCCTTTTTATGATGAATAATTAAGATTCCACTGTTAGGTGGCTTTCCCAACTATTAACAATTTTTGCAGCTTGTTCAGAAATCTTTTTTCAGTGTTCTTTTTGAAGACTAGATGCTAAAATTGCATACGCCATCACATCAGCAGTCTCATGAACACCACATAAAGTGCTTATAAAGTCAAACATAATATCACAGAATTACCCTCAAAAGATCCTGTTCAGCTAATTACAAAGCATGACCATTTAGTCCTTTCCAGAGCGTTCTCTAAAATGAACTCCTTCATTCCCCACATACGATCCACGTTTGTGATTTATTTACCACTCTACCAATTTTTATAACACAAAAACTTTGCTAGCAATGTTTTCTTACAGCTCTCTGATAAAGACATTGTTACACTGCAAGAAATGACTGCTTAATTCTGTATAAATATTTGGGACATAAAAATATATAATAGTAATTACAACTATGGATTAGCCTGTGTAGGCTGTACACTCTTAGTTTGCATAACACACTTACATGAAAGTACTAGAAACAGAATATACATTAAATGTGTTTTGGCTTTCATGTAGTGTATTATAGGCTCCTTCCAATCAATATACTTTTAATCTCCTATTACATTATAAAATACTGTTGAAGAAATGAAAACCTTTAGATATGTCTTTGAAATAGTGATACCTTCTGTGTTCAGTCACTCCAATTTAACATCATTTTGTGCAGGAACTAAATGCTCTTCACACACTGAATAATTTGATAATTATTTTAGGCATTTGTAATCGTTTCATATCCTAATATCTTGTAACAGAACTTACACCCTAACATCTTGTACCTAGAATGAAATCTGACCATGCTAATTCAGAAGTACAGGATCTCAGTCTTGCTCTTTCAAGGCATTAACCTAATGCACTCTTGAAAGTCTGTTTTTAGCAGTGTTCTTTACTTTGTATAATGCATATGTTTGTAAAACTTATTTTTCTTCAGTTTTAACCAGAGAGCAAATAATAATAATAAAAAATTGGTTATTTTAAAATGTGATTATGTTAAGAAAATGAGCTCTATATAAACACTCTCCTATTTTTTCACTTATCGGCTCCTGATGTCTCTGGGGTCTAAAGCTGAATGTTTTACCCAAATGCTGAGACTCAGGAAAGCCAGTTCTTTTCAGAGCTTTGCTGATGAGGTGTAACAAGATACCCAGTGTTACCTGTCGTTAACAGTTCAAATAAATGATTGAATTTTCAGAGCTGATCACCATTCTCTGTTGATCAATATATGACCAAAAGTTTTGTGTTACAGATAAAAGAGAAAATGAGCAGCCTCATCAATGTATATAAAGCACCACGGCATCAACAAAGCAGAACCATTACAAGTGTTAACAATTATCAGAAGCAGTGGCAACAAATCCTCCTGTGGGAAACAGTTTTAAAGTTGAGGTAAATAGACCTTCCCTAGTGCAAAGACCCCAGAGGGATCCCACCTTCAAGACACACCTGTTTTACTTTGCTGTGCTTACAGAACATGCAAGAGTAGAATTTATTCTGTGAGACAACAGTGTGCTCTGAGCACAGGTGCTCTAGGTGCTGGCAGGATAGCCACACCCCCAGCGAGGCTCACACAGTGCATCCTGACAGCCTTAAGGAGGTGTAGCCACGATAGGTGATTTAATCATAGGAGGAAATGGGACAAAAGCACCCAAACTACCATTTCCTTGATATACTCAGTGCTTGGGAGCATGCAAACAGCTGTTGAACTTCAGAGATTTCTTAATTTTCTACCAGTCCACTTTTTAAAGGAATTCCCAAGCTCATGTCATGTAATTGAGAAAAAGGTGCTTGTGCAGGTCATGTGGCAGGCTTTTGCTTTCAAGTAATTAAAGAAGTTTCCATAGGTGGGAATATGACTTTTAGTGTTGTTCCCTTTGGCATTAAGGCAGCTGCTGAATGTAATGCAGTGTCCTGGCCCCATATTCTCTCTGGGACATTATGTGTCAAGTTCAATCGACCATGGGCTTCTGGCACAAGGAGTTCTGTTTTGTTATCTGACTGAAGGCTAATCAAAGTAAGCATACAGACCTGGTATGGAGCCATGTCAGGCAGAGGAAGCAAGTAATCTCATCAGTGAATAACAGAGCACAGGCAATCCTACTATTGAAGAAAAACAAGTTCAGCACATCCAGCAGAGTCCACCAAGGTGGCTGGGTCTGGTGCATTTGTCTTATGAGGAGAGGCTGAGCGAGCTGGGATTGGTTCAGTCTGGAGCAGAGGCAGATTTAGGGGGACCAAATTACAGCCTGCTGGTGCCTACAGGACTAAGCCAGGCCCTTCACCATGGTGTATGGTGGCAGAAGGAGATAGAGCAAATAAATTGAAATAAGAGAGGGTCTGATAGGGCACATGATTTTTTTTTTTCCACAAAAGACACCTGAAGGCATCAGAAGGTATGAAGGCACCAGAATAGTTTGCCTAGAGAGGCTGTGCAGTCTCCATCTTCTCAGATTTTCAAAACCAAACTGCCTAAGTCCCTGAGCAACCTGGCTGCCTTATAACTGACCCTAGGATCAGGGCATGGACATGGCAGAGATCTGAAGTCCAGGATAATATCTGATGTCTCCGTGACTAGGAACGGGACTGTAAATTGTGAAGATAAGGGCCTGTGTATATTTCACCAAAAAACATCAATGCTGATCAGCCAGAGAATGCACTGGGCTGGAATGTCTGTGTTCACCCTTGAGTGAGTGCCGATGATGTTTAGGTAGGAGTTGGGAAAGCCACTGGGCTCTGCATTGGTAGGTTCATTAGCCCTGCAAATACCTCCCATGTCCTGGAGCTCCAGGCATATACCGAAAGCTTTTGAATACAGTGTGGGAGAACACAGCCGGAGGAAATTTTATTGAAGTTAACATTGACATTAACCACCTAAGAAACTCACTGAAAAATGACAGGAATTCTCTAGATTTGCGTTTTAAATCTTTCCATTCAATGAAAAGTACGGATGTTTAATGCCTGCTTCAGACAGGAACAAATGGCTCAGTATTGCTATTTCCTCCCTGATAGAATTGCTTTCTCTCATTAAGAGCAGGTACTTAAGCCTACTTTTGATATTTAAGTATCCTACAGCATCCTACTGCCCTTCCTATTTAACTGAGGCCTTTACAATCTGAATGTACCCCAATTTCCCTTATGTATGATAATTATATTGCTCTTATATATAAATAAGGAATAAAGACACAAGAATTAATAACACCTGGAAAGTCTGTTCTTCAGAAAGCTCAATCTACACCTCAAAGTCTGTTGCTTTTACCACTTCACCACACATTTTTCTAGAGATTGGCAGAGTTTTTAGCCATGGTAACACTGAAGTAAATCTCAGGGCTCAGTCAGAACCTAAATTCTCTCCCATTAAAACCAAAATTGCATTTATTGCTGGCAAAATAGCTGACGAGCAGCCCCAGAATCTTGTAAGTTTTAAAAAATGTAGATTAAAAGACACATTAGCAAAATCTACACACATGCCTAAGTGAATTTATCAGTGCTAGAAAAGAACAGAACCACCTATTTATGATACCAGTAGGTATCAATGACCTTCAACCTCTACAAGTCTTGCAACAGGAAAAACTAATGACAAGGGAAACATCCAATATTACACAAAACAAACTGCTAATCATCATGTTATTGATCCCTTGTTTTAGTCAAGGTCATTTGGTGTTTTAAAAAATGATCTCACGCTAAATCTTTATAGAAAAAGTGGGCTAATTTGATTTACAAAGTAAAGTGCTATTAATTATGGAAGACAGTCAATAAAAAAGCTGATTCCTCTAAACACAAGGCAGATCTTATGGCCTGTGATTTATGATGATGATTATGATTGCAAAATATTTGCTGTTCTCACTATCATCTAACTTGGGTTAGCTGGAACAAAAGATGGGGGTAAGGTATAATCAAGCTTCAATACAAAGAGCATTAGAAGACAAACAAGCTTTAGAGCAGTACAGGTAAACACCTGGATTAGGAACAGTATACAAAAAGAATAATGTGGCCTATTGTTTCTTTACCCTTGTAGAGCACAAAAACCTCTATTTTTTTGAATATCAGAGCTAGAGTTGTCTTATTGTTGATGTTTCCTCTTGTATTACAGTCCCTAAATGTCTAAGTTACGTAACCAGACATCTCAAGAGCATACAGCACTCATCTAAAAGAAGGTACTCGTTACAAATTTTCCCATTTGGGATTATCAGTATGTCAGTGAAACCTGGCAGCTTCTCTTAGAGCTAAGGCAAGACTTGGATTTTACTAAAAATGTCTTATGGGTCTTAAAAATATTCAAAGGTCTAATTCCCTTTTAACAAAGGAATAGTATTAAACTCAAGTTAAAGATTAGAAAAACATATCAGGCATTTTAATTTAAAATAATAAACATAAACCAGAAATGAAACTATACAAGATAAATCTAGAAAGAAGTATGGAAAGGCCAAAAATTATGTACAGAATAAAATAAATATAAAAGACTACAAAATGAAGAAACTGGAAATTTCAAATGCATCTGTCACAATGTATGCTGTTTTCCTTTTCCATAGCTTTTAGTTTGCAAAGTGAAAATGGGATAATTCACACTTCTTAGAAAAATTGTTTCAGGCTGCCAATGGACAGACAGAAATGGTAGTGGTTATGCTAGGTCAAATTTCCCAACTTTTTCTCATAATTACAAGATTTAAAGAATGTTTCTGTCACTGATATAACCAAAGGGCTTCAGAAGACAACATCCATAGCTTGAGCTTTAAATATGTGTCTTAATTCAGTCTGATTTTGCAGCCATTTCTTTAACACAAACAGCTATTTATCCTGCACAACTTAGAAAGAAGAAAAGCCTTTTTTGAAGGAACTTATCAAATTGTGATCTACCAAAATAATCTTTATGCACAAGCAGTTTTTGAAGAAAGGATCATTAATGTATAGTGGCAAAGCGCTGGCAAAACAGTTCTAACTAAACCTGTGCCTATCACTAAAAGCTTTCATCATGTTCGCTTTGTTTTCATGTGAACAACAATGGCACTTAATTTTGACAATCTGTCATTTTTCTAACATGTTCGGAGAGCGGTCAGACAGAGCAGTACTTTTTTGTTTTCCATCAAAAGCCTTACAATTCCGAACTGCTTGTCTTCTACTAGAGTCCTTGACAAGCTCAGTGAGCTGTTTAGGCTGAGAGAGGACTGTGTCATATTGTCTCAATCTCATGTGTCAGCAAAGCGAGACGTAGATCTAGTGGTTTCTATCAGCATTAATGGCTTGCTTGTGCATTCATATACGTCAGACGGCTTTGTTCGCAAGATGCAGTTGGATAGTGATGCAGAGCCAGTGCAAGCAATCTCTTTAAAAGACTCCCATCTTTCAAGGCAGGAAGGGGCTGCGTGGCATAGCCTCCACCAGCCTGCTCTCCTGGACTGGCTGTTTCACCTATGCAAAAGCAGTGGCTTGCTGGGGTAAACCACTGACAAATCCAAACAATGCACACTGATACAGAGTTGACAAATCACTTATGGAATGCTATTCATCAGCTCTCATTTTTAAGTCTAAGGGAAAGTTGTATTTTTCCATAGATCCAATCTTTTCACTCTTGAGTAATTTTAAGAGTATCAGACAATTTCTGAGAACTCTCTCAAAAAGATATCTCTAGGTTGTTTCCAACTTTATAAAGTTGTAACCCTAAATAATGTCCTTTCCTTAGGGAAATTACTTGCGAAATCTCTCTCATGGTCTTAATATTGTTAAGAAAAAAAAAAAAAAGTCCGAACAAAAATCACTTGTTATAGCCTGTGCGCAAGAGTGACTAAAGACACCTGCAAGAAATTATTATCTATTATTAGCAAGAAATCAAAACGTACATAATGATTTTGCATTATGTATCTAAATAAATAAGAAAAGTTATTTTCTGGCAAATATGTAACCCCTTTTGGCCTTCTACCAGAAATAACATTAGTTTGAAATTCATACATCTTTCTTTCTGGTGTAAAACCTCTGCACAGATGATACTTTAACCTAACTTAAAAACAGAAAGATGACATTACATTTCAGTTTAAATCTTTATGAACTAGATTTCTGAAGTTACCTACCATTCTTTGATGCCTTTTTATTTAAGTGCAAAATAATAAATTTAAATCAATTATACAAAAATACAGAAGATACGGTATTTAAAATGAATTGATGTAACTTAGATCAATCAAACCGCTGTCTATTCCTAAGATCTAAGTAACTTCTAGCTGCACCATCGTCTGCAGTTACATGAATACCATCTTTTGCATATGAGCTCAGGCCCATACTCAAGCCCAGACCTGCCCTGCTTCCAAATTCTTGTGCATCTGTGGGAGAGCTCAAGGGAAATCTGTGGTTGCGTCATGTTGCTGGACTCACAGATAAATCACCTAGATGCCTTCTCATAAGGGTCAAGATTTGATTAAGACTATATTCAGCCAACTTACAGAAGCAGAGTGCAGTAGTAGAATGTGTACAAGACAGAGTGTAATCTGGCCCATGGCAGCACATGTGCTCTGCAAAGTGGAACATGTATGACACAGAATAGTCTGATGCAGCAAGCCGTCACTGTCAGTGCACATTAGTTCTCTAGGATGGTCAAGTTCTGCACACAGTAGGGTTGTCTGCTATATCTACTGGTCTGTTGCCATGCCCTCAAATTATACCAGAAGTTTGAAGTCCTATTCAGACTGGGGTGCTCTGCATCCCACATGTAAGCAGCAGTTTTCTGACTACATAAGTATACACCTTCCAAACAAATGCCCTGACTTTGAAGAGAGGTGTCTTACAGAAATCAGATACTCCAGGTTCTCTACACCTCAAGTAGGCTTATTTACAGGTATTTATGAGTGTAATTTTAAGAACTTATTTTTCAAAATTGAAGTGCAACTGACTAGATGAAAAATTACAAAAAAAGTGTAATTTCTATGGGAACAGTTTTGCAGTCATTCTTATTATTCCTACAGAAATGAGAAACCTCTGTCACGGAACAGGACACAATTGTGTCAGAAATGCAAAACAAAAAGATGGTCTGTGAATCAGAAACCCCTTACATTTAATGGAAATGTGGGGTTTTATCCACATTATTGATCAGATAAAAGGCTTCTATTCTCTGGAAGGATAGAAGATTTCTGAGAGAATGCCAACGTTATTATTTCTTACATAATGGTGTTTTCTGATTTGGAACAGCAGTATTGCCAACTCTAATATTAAAAAAATCATGCATCAGCCCTCAAAAAGCATGTCATTTGGAAAAAAAAATGTTAGGGTACTTTATATTTGTTCTCTGCTACTTTGCCTAAGGGAGTGTTCAGCCATAACTTTAAAATGTTCTCTAACACTACACAGACAAATAAACGCATTTGCAATTGAAAGCAAGCATTTCTGATAATCATGAATTTAGAATTAAGAGCAGAAATATTCAAACACACCAACATTTGTAATAAAAAAGTGAGTATTATTTGCCAAAACTGGAATCAAAAAGACTGTGTTCCATGAGTCACTTGTAACTCAAGGACAATCTCGCATAGTCCTTGGGTAAAGCTTCCTATTTGCATAGGGAGCTTTTGCAAGGAGCGGGCCAAGGTTCATACAAAAAAAGGAGAAGAACACCAAGGACTGAGAACAGTATTATTGTGTGTTACCTGAGAGGGTAACGCTCTTATCCAGTTTGCATTTATTTCACATTTATTCCTCAGTTTATTCTTAAATGGTTGGAGTCTACATGCCTAACTGAACATATTTAGAAAAGAAATTTTGGAAGCCAAGGTGAAGAAGGCATGAGAAGATTAGAAAAGAAGTTAAAATGTGGCATCTGGACAGATTCAAAGCATATTAGCAAGGAGAAAATGGCAGTCACATAATACCTTGACAAAGAAAAGGCAAAGAGGTGATACTTCTCTTTACTATCAAAGATTAGGTGGTGACATAGCAAGTCAAGACAAAGCCAATATTAGTTTTCTGTGCCTCATGCCTAGGAACACAGTGGAATGTGTTTCATTATTTGCCTAAATTACCCATGAAAACCAACCTACAGTTCTTTAATATTGATGCCAAAAGTACCAGAGAGGGAACACATTTGGGCTGTCAGCCAAACATCCCAGCATTTTAGCGGGAAGGGAAGGGAAGGGAAGGGAAGGGAAGGGAAGGGAAGGGAAGGGAAGGGAAGGGAAGGGAAGGGAAGGGAAGGGAAGGGAAGGGAAGGGAAGGGAAGGGAAGGGAAGGGAAGGGAAGGGAAGGGAAGGGAAGGAGCGGGAAGGGAAGGGAAGGGAAGGGAAGGGAAGGGAAGGGAAGGGAAGGGAAGGGAAGGGAAGGGAAGGGAAGGAATGTTCTGAGGCCTTTTGCTACATCTAACATCTCAAGATTATTTTTGTTTCTTTTTTACACCAATTTTAGCAGTAAAAAGATTATTTTGTAGATAGGCCTATCTTCATTAACAATGTTCTATTTTTATATTATAACCATGGAATGAAGGCGAGAATTTTGACTTGGTGAACCAGCTTCAAAAAGCAGCCACCTTTAGTTTCCGAGATTCTGCTCCATTAGATATTTCTAAATATTATGATTTGACATACAGCCTCTTCGAGGGCAAAAATGAGTATGATCAGATTACAGCAAGGATCTGCAATTGAAAATAAAAGAACCAAGAGCTACAATAACAAATAAAAAAAGAAGCATGTTATGGTGTTATGCCCCATGCACTGTCTGGCATTCATTCAGCTCAATGTAGCTGAAAAATAGCTGTGAGCATCTATGTTCCATTAACAGTATGTTAATTATTATCATTGTCTCATCAGTAGTTTGTTTACAACAGCTCTGGGTGACAAGGATACTGGGATGCTCTGTCAAAGCTATCACCTGATGAGATTTTTATTGTCATAAGATCTTTCTTTCCCTGAGTCAGCTACATTAAAAAAAACACTAAATGCAAATACTATTGCCTGCCTTTGGCTTTTTATAAGATTCATATGACTGATACAATAACCCTGATCTAGCATTGCATTAACAAGTTTCTTCTCAAAGTGAGTAAAAGCTAACCTCTATATCTTCTGAAGAAATTCACGCTATAATAACCATAATAACCATCAAATGGACATGCTGAGGCTTGCTCAATAAACCTTTTATTTCTGATTCTCCCATGTATGAAAGATATAAAATGCACTGCTTTGTCTAACTAAAAGTAAATTCCCTAGCAAGGTTAGCATCAAAAGGGAAAGACAGCAAATGCTTAATTATTCTTTATAAATAACATTTACTTACAGTTGCATTCCTGAATCCTTAGACGTTCAGTTTAGATTACAGTTTTCCTAATGAAAATATTCTGGAGCTCTTTCCCAGCTTCCTTCCTTAACTGGCCAAGCTAACAAGGATGGACCTTCCAAAATAAACTATGTTCTAAGCAAGGTAAATGGTCCAGAGCAAAATGAATACAAATCCTTTGGTTTTACTGGATGTTTTGGTAAGTGCCATAGATACTAGAGACCACTTATATTTACCTAGAATCTATTTAATCAGACCTTAGACATGCTAATTTTAGAACAATCCAGACCACCTTCAACGAATTACTGGGCACTATGTATTTCTCAGTCACCGAGACAACTTTACAAGAGTAGACAGCCTGAATCTACTTCTGTCTTTAGCTTCACTTCTCCTCTTTGGCAGACACAAACTATAGAATCATAGAATCATTCAGGTTGGAAAAGACCTTTAAGATCATTGAGTCCAACCATTAACCCAGCACTGACAAGTCCACCACTAAGTCACATCCGTAAGCACCATGTGTATACAACCTTTAAATAACTCCAGGAATGGTGATTCAAACACTTCCCTGGGCAGCCTGTTCCAATGCTTCACAACCCTCTCTGTAAAGAAATTTTCCCTAATATCCAATCAAAACCTCCCTCCCCTGGTGCAATTTGAGGCCACTTCCTGTTGTCCAGTCCCTTATTACTTGGGAAAAGAGACTGACACCCACCTTGTTACAACCTCCTTTCAGGCAGTTGTAGAGAGACTAAGGTCTCCCCTGAGCCTCCTTTTCTCCAGGCTAAACAACCCCAGTTCCCTCAGCTGCTCCTTATAGGACTTGTTCTCTAGGCCCCTCACCAGCTTTGTTGGCCTTCTCTGGACACGCTCCAGCACCTCCATGTCCTTCTTGTTGTGAGGGGTCCAAAACTGGACACAGTATTTGAGGTGCAGCCTCAGCAGTGCCAAGTACATGGGGACAATCACTCCCCTCCTCCTGCTGGCCACACTATTTCTGATACAAGCCAGGATGCTGTGGGTCTTCTTGGTCACCTGGGCACACTGCTGGCTCATATTCAAATGGCTGTCAATGAACATCCCCAGGTCCTTTTCCACGAGGCAGCTTTCCAGCCACTTTTCCTCAAGCCTATAGTGTTGCAGGGGTTTGTTACGATTCAAATGCAAGACCCAGCACTTCACCTTGTTGATCTTCATACAATTGGCCATGGCCCATTGATCCAGCCTGTCCAGATCCCTCCATAGAGCCTCCTGACTTTCAAGCAGATCAACACATCTGTCTAACTTGGTGTCATCTGTGAACTTACCGAGGCTATCTTTGATCTTGTCCAGATCATTCTTCCAGGTTCATAATCAGAGAAGTAGTTATAAGAAGGAAAAGCTACATTCTGATTCTGGTATGACGCTCATCTTAACAGTACTTAGCTCTGAATTTTAACTCATCATGTGTCATCACTCATCCAAACATGTAGTTCATTTCATATCTCTTGGGCTAGCATTTCAAATGTGCGTAATGCCAATCCAGTCAATCTGAATCTGCAGATGATTGTCACCAAAACATTGGCCCAACAAGTCTTTCCATAGTGTAACTGCTTGAGAAAATACCTATGAGATCAAACAATGATGTTCTTTGTATCAAACAAGAGTTTCCATTATACCTTCCTGTCTAATGTTCATGCATGATTCACCATCAGAGGAAGTTCTTATACTAAGTACTGCAGAAGCCTTATTTTTAAAAAATATACTGTGAATATCAGATCAGTCCTCACCACATAGTCACAAGTAGATTAGCCAACATAAAAAAAAAAAGGCCATAAAAAGAATTTTGAAACTACCAGAGTCTTTTTCATGCAACTGATTTTAATATGTCTTAATCACAGAACATCCTTTAAATGGTCATGGACCATTACTAAGGTTATTAAGAGGCTACTGAGAAACACTAAGTAAAAAATATACACAAATTCAGAGTAATAGTGTTTAAAATTTTATGCTTAAAAATGGTGAATGAAGATAAGGAGTAATTACATCTCAAAAGAAAAAAAAATCAAAAAAGGGAAGATCCCAATGAAGCTGAATTTATAATAGAATTACTTGTCTTCTCCACATGCATGTTTCCAGACACTAGGCTTTGAGATTAACAGTAGAACAACTTACAAAACAGGAGCCAGATAAGTGCCCTATCTTTAGCTTATTCCATATATTACTCTTTTTGCTCACATATTTTGCTCACGTTAATGATACTTCAAATTCAACTTCATCATTATTTAGTTCTAAGTGATTTGTCTCCATTTATGATCTAAGTAGTTTGGCAACTGAATCTAAAAAAAAAATATTACAGACAATTGCCTCAAGGTCTTTTGTCATAGCTTCCTTGGCTTATTATGGCCAAACTTAATTATTTATTAGTTGCTAATTAGAATTATGTCTGAAGAGTTAAAAGTAGCACCAGTGACATGCTTTTGCATCTCCCTTCCACTCATTTTACATTAATGCAAGATCACACCTAAGGAAAACAAACTATGTAAGAAAAGCCAGTGATTTTTTAAAAGAATTCAGGAATGCTTGGATATAGCAAGTATTTTTCACTTTTACATCCAGAACTAGAAGAATCAAAGACAAATACATTTTTGATACCGACATTCCAGGGAGCATGGCCTATGCTGCCATTTTGTACATAACAAAACTCACTATCAGAGATTTCCTCAACTGGGTTACAAGGCTTTTGTGTTGTGAACAGAATCACAGAATGGTAGGGGTTGGAAGGGACCTCTAAAGATGATCTAGTCCAACCCCCCCTGCTGAAGCAGCGCCACCTAGGTCAGGTTGCACAGGAGTGCATCTAGGTGGGTTCTGAAAGTCTCCAGAGAAGAAGACTCCACAACCTGTCTGGGCAGCCTGTCCCAATGCTCTGTCACCCTAAAAGTAAGGAATATTTTCCTTACATTTAGGTGGAACTTCCTGTATTCCAGTTTGTGCCCATTGTTTCTTGTCCTATCACTGGGCATCACTGAAAAGGGACTGGCCCCATCCTCTTGACTCCCACCCTTTAGATATTTATAAGCATTGATAAGATTCCCAAGTATTTTTGTTTTGTTTACTTTTGAAAATCTAATATTTTACTAGGAAGGTAGATACTAAGACTATTTTTATGAAATTTATATGATTACAACTGTTAATGAGCTAGAACTTGGAAGGAAGCAAGAAAGTGACATCTAAGGTTTGAAGATATATTGGGCCAAGACTTTGGCCAAGAATTGATGTAGTTCTGGGAGAGATCTTATGACCTCCAGGCTTCCTCTGCTGATGGAGCCAGATCCTCATAGAAGTTCACTCCTCCTGAGTCTTCTCCCTTTACTTTGGGATGGAATTGGAAAACTATCTTCTGAACCCATAAGTACACTTTTCAAAGAAGAAATTCTGCTTAGCTTTGAATTATGATTAAAGGGTACAAGTCAAATGGACAGTGGGGTGAGATTTTGTGTGTGTTTTGGTGTGCTTGTACTGAAAACATACCTTTCCATCATCCTTTAATCTATTTATTACTTGCCCAAAGGACTTTCCTAGCCTTTTATGATGTCAAGTTTCAGCAAGGAATGACTTTTTATGACCCTATTATAAACCCATAAAAATGAAGGTTTACAATGGAAAAACTAATAGATGTTTATTTCTAGCTTTAGAGGAGGGAGCTTTGGACTCCAGAGTGAACATTGCTTTTATTTAAAATAGTCAGTCTTCACAGCTATTTGGCATTTTGTCCTGTAACTCTATATCCTGTTTCCTACAATTTCTTCAGCAAGATCTATCACTCTTACAACAGTACTATTTGTCCAGATACACAACACTGTGCCTTTTCCTTATCAATAAATTCTTATTCTTAGCTCCTAAAAATGTGTTCTACATTTAAACTTGCCACTAAAAGTTGGTCTACAGATGAATTTGTTTAGAAAATTTAATAATGAAAAGTATGTATCTATTTTTGAGTTTTCAATAAAACACAGGAATGAATGACATAAGGCTTAGAAAATTGATTTTTAAATGGCTTTTCAGAAGCAAATAGTTTGTAAATGGTACTAATTGATTTGTTATTTTGGAAATAAAACCAGAAGTCATCATTTCTTAAACATAGTTCAGAGTGTTTTCAATGACAATTTCATTAGATAATTGGTAGGAATACTCAGTCCCTCTGTTGCATTAATAAGCTACTGCCCGTAGTAAAAAAGATTGAAAAATCATTTACTATGAAATTGAGCAACATTATTACTATCTAACATATCAAAAACTAAGCAACTATTTCTACGTATTACATCATTATTAATTCTGAATTAAATGCTTAGTTTGGTTGAATTTCCAGGACTTTCCAAGACACATTTTCCCCACAGTAAACAATGAACTCGGGCTCTCAGCAATGATAACTGAAATGGTAAACATAAACCTATGAAGTCAGTATTTTTCCTGTTAAATCAAGTTTGAAACACATGCCTTGAATATTGGTTATATGATGCTGTGATGTCTGGTAATAGACAAGCACCTTTAAGACTAAAAAAGATGACACTCAAATGCACAGTGTAGCATATCTGTAGCATAAAATACTAAGAAAATTGATGCGGTATTGCAACACAAGCCCAGCATTACTCATTTGCTGATGTATTTTAAACAGTCATTTCCTATAATCTCTCTGTATTTCCTCCCTTGCTTTTGCTGACTTTCACTGTAATGACTAGATTAAAAGGAATGTACTTTGTCAATAGCAAAGAAAACGAGACTAATTCATTCTCTACAAATGCGAAAGCTTCTCACAATTTTTGCAAGAGCCCTTTTCTATAGGTTTTTTGGATGCACTGTAAAATGCCTCTGTAACAAGAAAGTGAAATTATTATGGCTACTCAAAAGAGAATGATTAGGTCTAATCAGAATTATGAAACTTCATACAGAAAGCAATCACTTTTTTATTGTACAACCCTAATGTACAATATTTAATGTGTTCTATTCTAGTTAAATTAGCATTATTCACTGTTTGGGTTCCATTGTATAAGCTTTCTCAGAATGGATTCTACCCAAATGTGATGATACTCTCTTGAAAATCAGAAAGGTGACTCAAAATATACAGTGTTGCAGGAAAGGAGGAGAACAGAGGATATTACAAAACTGCATAGAATTCCTATTTTTATAAACAAGTGCTATCTACACCCAGCTACTCAACTCTACTAAAGCAAAACTTTATGTAATGGAGTGTACATATAATGAGGAAAACAAAATATTACAAATTAAGTTACATGGAATACAAGTGAAACAACCCTTTTTGATAGTCTCTGTCATTCTGTCACCAGGATTTTACTAAGTGCAGTGAATATTCGAATTTCAAAGTACAAAATATAGAATTCTAAGTTCTCTCACTGCACCAGTGCATGCACTCATACTCTCATATATATGTAATTCATATGCATTTCTATAGATTACATAAATAGCATAAAATAATACCACTGAAACTGAATTTTTTTTCAGGGCAGCCACGAAAAACAGTTAGGTTTTATAAAACTAGTTGATAATGAGTTGGTAACTCCACAAGAATAGGTCCAATGAAAGAGAAAAGATCACACTGCTGACTCAGGTAACAGCCACAGAACACCAACCAAGTGTTCAACCACTTCTTGTTGTCTGGAAACAGTTAATTTACAGGTGCTCCCTCCCAGGAATATCCTAACAAAAACTGTTGAATCTGAACAAGTAGTACAGAGCTTGTACTAAATTTCATTTAGTAGGTAGCTTTATTTTACTAAGATTTAATTCTGAGTAACATGTTCCATAGGAGAATTGAAAAAGGCTAAAGAACAAGGTAAACTGTTTCAGTCCTAATGAAGGTATAGCAAAGCTAATTTAGACTGCTTACTTTCATGATACTAGTTCTCCTCTAGTATCTAATGCTTCTCATCATGAACGAAGTGCCAGTAGTCTCTGTACTAATATGGTAAAAAAGACTAAACCTGTCTAAAGTTAAGAGATCATGCACGAATGGATACGGACTGACAGAAACATGGGAAACAAATGGGAAATACGAGTCTAGAAAGTAAATGTATCAGAAGCAGCAAAACTGCTACAGAATATTTTTGTAGACTTGGAGTGGAGCTGCAACGGTGGCATTACAAGGACTTAGCAATTAAAAAAGGAATGATCTGAATTGGAGTTCATAGCTGACATAAACTTCAGGAAGTTTATAGTTCCCCAAAGCCATAGGAAGATTACAAACTACTTTGGCTGCTTTTCTTTCTCTACCTTACATTTTCCAACTTAAATCTGAGGTATCCTATTTTGATCAAAAAATAAAAGGGTACAAATTATTTATTATGACAGATGTCAAAGGAAACAAGAAATAACTTAGGAAATCACTGAAATCTTTCTGTTAGGACACTAAATAGGAGGAAAAGAGCTATGTCGTAAGACCGTCTTATAAAATGGTTAGTAAATTAAATTAGGACTAAAAACAATCAAATTGGCAGAAATCCTATTTTATATCATAGGATGTTAAGATTGTGTCTTCCTTGTCTTCCAGGCAATGTTATTTCCTATTTAATGTACCCATGAATCTACTGATTTTGTAAAAGTTTTAAGAGCCCCCATGTTCAGGGCAGTACTTCAAGTTACATGCACACTATAGAGATGTCCTCACGTGTGCTCACATGTGAGGTTCAGTAGGTATGTTTGGTACAAGGAAGCATTACAAGGGACAGACAGTTCACAAGCAAATGCACATTGATATAGACAGCTAGGACTGTAGGCATAGACACAAATGAGGGCTTCAGACCACCAACAAAATTTTAAGAATTAGGAGGTGTTGCTTGCCTGTTTCTGTATTAATCAATTAGAACCCACTTTCGGTGAATGATTCATTGAGGATTCAAATGATTCATTAAAACCCTGGGAAATTTATAGAGATTCTTCTAATGGACTTAGGCAGCACAATAATTCCCTGAAGACAACTGGAAAATAACCTGCATTGTGCCCTCTCCTTCCTAAGGTAAACCTAAAGACATTTTTAGATGCCAGTTTCCTGGAAGGAACACAAACTGTAAGATGTATGATGAGTCCTCGGCTGGGCTAAAAGGAGAAAAGGAGAAAGGAGAGCCAGCAGAACTTTAGTAGGTGGGATTAGGGAGAGCATGGACAATTAAGACATACTGGAAACGGTCGCTCCTGTGCATGCCTACACATACAAGGTAGCTTAGTGAGAAGAATAATGTCAGGAGAGACGAGACAAATTAGGATAGAAATGTTAGGCATGTTAAGAGAAAGAGATCTGAAACATTAACATCCTGATTTTTTTTTCTATACAATTATCAGTTGCAATTACACATCAAATGAAACAAATCTACCCCCAATTGCGGTAGATGAACATCTGCACTTTCTAGACATTCTTTTTGACAGGATTTCTTTGCAATAGCATAGAGCAACCAATCAGTCATTTAATGACAGCATTATAACCCATTATGTTCAAGAGTCAATTACTCTAAGACCTTACAGTTTTATCACATACAATATGTCTAAATTGGATGCAATACTTTGGATCAATCAAATTCCAAATTTTATCTGAATCTCACTGTATAGGGCTACAAATGATTTATATTGGGGAGTGGGGAGGAAGAATAACAGTCAAAATTACAAAACACCAAATAGTTGATGAGCCCTTAAAGTATTAACTACTTCTTTTATAGATATATGGCCTGTACACAATCAAGATAATTGAAGATTAAAGAAAGTGTCTGGCATTTTTTCCATTTGTAACAAAGCCCAGAGCTCAACAAATATGATTGGTTAATGGGAAACACATAGCATAGATCAGCATGTGGAACTAGACCATATGTGAAAATGGGATTGTCACAGCAAGGACACTAAGGGTCACAGGACATACATCTGTAGGAAATCAGTCTTCATTAGTTTGGCGGCTCATGGAAGAGTTTGTTAGTATTACGTTAATCCAGGGATGTGCAATCATTAATAAAACGGAGCTATAAGTTGCTTTTCAGAAATGGAATATGATATATATATAGCCTGTCTAAGCAATGAAGGAATGACTAGAAATGCACATCAGACATATCTACGAATGTTACATTTTGCAGCATGTTGACATTTCCCAGTCTGTAAAAGCTATGGCTGATAAATCCCAGTGGACAATAAAAGCATTTATTCCTATACTACTGGAAAAGAGGCTATATTCCATCTGACGGTCAAAACAGTTGCAACTTCATTATTGGAAAATAAGATCTTCACTGTAGTGAGCATTACTCCATCAAAATCAATACTGTTGACCGACTGTAACAGGGAAGCATCAGAAACATATATCAAAATTTCCTTATAATATCTGGAAAGAAAAAGAATATTCTGTTTATTTTGTTTGGGGTTTTGCAGGGGTTGTTTTTGCTTTGTTTTGTTTTAAATCATAACCCACATACCCCACCAGTCTTCACTAAAATTCCATGTGTTTCAAATGGGTAAATCTGGAATTTAATCCACGTACATGTATGTAGGCATTAATTCAAATACAGGTCAAAAAAGGGGGGCTGAAGGACAGGCATTCAGTTTTTCAATTGTGGTAGATAGGTGCTGTAAGGAGCACCAGAGGACTGGAAAGGCTACTGGGATATTTTAACATGAAAGAAGCTGACAACTGCCAGCTGAGTTTATGAACACGTGGTCAGATGCGAAAAGCCATCTGTTTTAGGGAAGTTAATAATACAACATCAAATATATGGCAGTGTTAGTTAAAGGTGATTTCTACAAATCCAGAAACCACAGGCAATACTCTCGTTCTATCACTGGGCTGGTTTGGATTCTAGAAATTAAATGGAACAGAATTCAGTTATGGTCCTGTATAATAGCATTTACTAAGTACACGTTACCTTCTCTTATCAAGAAAGGTTGGCCACTGCCTTCAGTTTTGACTGTGTCATCATTTAGAAAAATAAACTACTTTAATAAAGCCTCCTCTTCATTTGTTCATGCAAACTCCACTTTTTCCTCCTACCAGAGGAGTAGAATGTCCACATTAGCTCAAAGTAACAATATAAACGGAACTTTCATTTGACTGATTTAAAAATTAAAAAGTTAATTTTAAAATACAGAAATCTGTGATATATGCATGATACACTTAAGGAATGTTTAAAATAAACAACTAGGTCTTTTCTGACGAATTGTTTTTTCCTCTTCATATATAACTTATGCAACCCTTCTCAGATGGAGAGTTGCTCCTTCCCTTTCTTTTTCTGACTACAGATTGTCCATAGGTAAATAAAGATTTAGATTAGATATTTGCCAGCACACCAGATACCACTGAAGTCACCTGAAGCAGCACTCTTGTTCACACAATCAAAAGTTAAATCAATTGCTAACCTTAGAATATTTACTCCAGGACAGTGGCCAGCCAGATTTTTATTGTTACTTTAACAGCACAGACCAGGGTTTGCCTTCTGGGTTCACCTAGAAGTGTTTGATTTTTTAATCCTTAACTGTTAAGTTGGTTTTTTTAAGATTTCTCATACTGCAGGGTGCTTGTGATCACATCTATATTCATTCCTTTGCACCATATGATTTTGGATCTCTCATTATTTATCTTAAATTTCTCGTAGCAGGTAGAAAGTATGTAACAATAACGTGGATCTGATGCTCTGTGGACATTTTTGAATAATTTTATTGTACTGTCATCTGTAACAGCAATGGATTGAATTTGATTTCCCAAAGGTTTCCTTCAGTTCCTATCTTCATAAATAATAAAAATACAAAGCAGTACTTCCTTTGTAGATTTTTACCTCTAGTTTCTGGCCGTCAGTAATTCAGAAACTTTCACTACTGGAAGTTGCAACTTAGACTATAATGTTTAATAGCTCTTGATCTCCATCTTCCATTGTTTGCTTAAATGCTATGTCATTCTGTGGATTGCCACTTCTAAGTCAGGAGGGTTTGAACTACTCCCTCAGGTTATTCTTTCTGCCTATTTTATTAAAAATATGTTTTTGTTACTACAGTAAAAAGAAATTGAAAATGAATAGGTTTGACTCTTCTATCCACAATAAACCTTTGGACGGATACTTAATGAGAATGTGTATATCTCAGATAATCAAACAAAACAGACCCCCTAACCAGCCTACAATAGTGAGACAGGAAATCCTACATTTCTTATTCAGACACAGTTTCCATAAAAACAAAAGAAAAGTTTCTGTTATCCTATAATCTAGTCAACTCACGTTCCCTAACAGATATTATAAGATGAGCATTCCTTCTGCCTCAGTGTGATGAACTCTCTCCCCACCACTTTCAATATCAAAGCTCCCACTGTAGCTTCAGCAGCTTCATTAGGATTCCTATTCTATGTTTACAAGGAATTAGCTTTCTGTAGACAAACCAGTAATAAATAAATTCTGTTGATAATGTTATTAGGAAAGCAGGGCAACCCAGATTACAGATCTGTCTGTGACACCAAAATAAGTGCATATTCTAAATTGCCATTTAAAGTAAATGGGATGAGATGGTCAATAAGAATATTTTAAAAATTCACTTAAAACTCAAGTCAAAAAGTACTGTACTTGAAAAGTAAAAAAAATAAGAAAATACCCCTCAAAGTAGGTCCTACAACAGACACACAGCTTTTCTGGTACAGCTTAAAATAGTTACGAGGAAATTCACAACAAATGTGTTTTATTAATTTATTTTCAAATTCCTTTAAGACTCCCTGGAAGGCATAAAGGGACAGATTTCCACCCATATAGAAACCAGAGAGCCATGGCATCACTGCCGTAGAGCGTGTGAATCTGCAGGAATGTTCCTCTTCTTGAGGCTGTCTGTGAAGACTCTTTGCGTGCTTTAGCCTCATCTGAAGATGAACTGCTGTGGGGTTAATCACAATAATTACGTGCTTTCTCCCTCTCTAAGAAGCACTATTTATTCTGCATCTCAGACTGGGAATTGTGAAGAACGAAGTCGAGCCTTTGCATCTGCTGTTTGCTGAGTGCTGACTTAATCCCTCCCTATCCTGCTGTCCCCCATAATTATTTTGTAGAGTGTGGGTGAAGAGGAAGACCTGGATGTTATGCATTGCTGTTTTTCTTCTCCAGACATGTAGTTTAGGCCATTTCTGGAATTGCTGTGTTTTTAAATCTCCTACTTTTCCATGCAGAAGGAGCAAAGCACCTTTCCAACGGCACAGAACTGAAACTATGTACAACCTGAATTAAAAACCGCACTAAACAAATCTCATCAAGTTTCTCATTAGAAAACATATTTTTATTTACTAAATGTGATTGCACAAGCAAGCTTTATTTAACTAGTTTATTATTTTGATTGCATACCTCCAAAATCTGTTTTCAACTAATATAATTTTGTTAATTTGCATCTTGAAAGGGCACCTTTGCA
>NW_010393481.1:42277-44125 GCF_000710305.1 Buceros rhinoceros silvestris | reverse complement strand
GCTGAATCAAAAGAAATTCACACACAGAGTTGTAATAATTACCTTCAATATCTAACATGGACTAGGAAAAAAAAAACACCAACAAAAAAGCTCAGATCTTCTAACCCTAATACAGTTAAAAAATGGAATACAAAATGGATTGTCAGTGAGATAGATATAAAAATAAATTATTTCTGGTTTTCAGGGAATTCTTCGAAACAAGACCTGGACCAACAGGATGTAGTAGAGGTAGAGTCCCTTCCCCCAGTCTAAAGACAGAAACAAACCAACTGTCCTAATTGATCAAGAAGTGGCTGTTCAACGGAAATTTTAACAACATGTTGCACAGCTCTTGCCTTGATTTTACTGATAGGTGATTTTGCACCTTTTTACTTAGAGTAGTGACCAAGTCCATATTTGTTGTATTTGTTCTGAGAGGGTTTTTTATTTTATTTTTTTTTGCAAGTCAGTACATAAAGGCTTCTTTTGAGTCAATGGAAATACCCTTACTGCCATTGTCATCTTCACCCCCTCGCCCCTCCCCTGTTCCCCTACCCTTCCCCCCGCAACCCCTAGTTAGGACAAACTACATCAAGGTAAAGTGATTCTTAATCAGTAAAATTCAAATGTTAGATTATATAACTTTCCACTAGTAGAAGACAGAATTAAATTCAAGTGTCTTTTGAACATAGACAACTCTAGAAGACTTCTGGTAAGTGACTGCTGCCAGCTGAACCACTACCCACAAACCTGTTCCCTCTAAACTTCGTGCACCCATGAAGAGAGCAAACACCATAGTGTGTGTGATTTCTTCTTGAGTCTTGTTCATACATACACCCCTGTGCAAGAGAACCACAGCACTGATGCTGCTTTTTGGGCCCCTAAGCTCTGCAAAACTGAGGTAGGAGAAGACCATGGTATAGGGAATCATACTGATATATCACCACATTTGTTGGCTTCTACAAAAGAGAGAGGCTTACTTAATCTAGAAATAATATTGTATGCAATCATCTGATAATACACAGATTAAATCATCTGTTACACAAAAAACCAGAATGAAAAATCCACATTAGCAACATAAAAATATCCTTTTGGATATATTCACAGGTGACTACTTAATTAATTATGTGAAATCTCATAAATTAATTACATTTTTCCAAATTTTACTATATCAGTAATGCTGATATAGCCAAGATTAAAAAAAAAAGGGGGTATGCAACAGTCTGCCTTATTATCAGTGTGTATGTTGTCACAGCTTCTCAGTGAACTGTGACTGAGATGCATTATGCAGGTCAAAAGGGCAAAACTCTTCAATTTTTTACAGTTCTAGAAAATGGATGACATTCGAAGAAAAGCTTAGTCTTAGCAGGGTGCCAAACAAAGTCATTTTTTCCCTATATATATATATTCTTAAAGAAGGAAAAAGAAAACAAACAAATGCAGGCTTTATTAAAAGGCTCTTCTTCACGCTAGGCTTCTTCTGTATGTTTATTGTGTACAAGTTACTGCTTAAACCCCCTATAAAGCTCACACAATAATTTGGATAAAACCAGAAAGGAAAGCGCTGTGAATCTTGCTTCCTGGAGTGGCAGAGGTTGGGTCAGAGGTGAGAATTCAATGAATTACACTTATAAGTGCCCATCAATTATAGATAACAGTATAGTTAGATGCATTATTTTATCTCAAATTAGGGCTGTGCAATGGGATATTCACAGGAGCTCTCTCCAGCAGCTTCATGCAAGTGTTGGCAGCTGAATGAGGTTGGACTCAACTACATCTTCTTTAAAGGAACAAATAATTAAGCATCTCCCAATCATCTGGCCTCTTTCCCCCTTCCCCCTTCCCCCCACCGCCCCCCTTCAAAAGGGT
>NW_010393481.1:23392-42206 GCF_000710305.1 Buceros rhinoceros silvestris | reverse complement strand
CCCCTTCCCCCCACCGCCCCCCTTCAAAAGGTTAACACTCGAATGCTTTAACTGAGTAATCGGAAAAAGATGTGGTGAGCTGCTAAACTTTCTAACCTTTATTAATCTGTAAGACATTTTTAACATTTAAAGTCTCACAATAATTTTGCTAATGCTTAATATTTTTCCATTTAGGAAAGCATACGCTGCTTGCCTCCTCTGGCAAGACGAAGACTCAAGATAGCAATGTAATCAATAGAGAAAACACTGCAATAATTAGTAAGTTTGTTGCAAAGGGGGACAAGGGAGGATACTCACTATATGTTTCTATTTCATCAACTTTTTTCTCAAATTACATCACATTTTTCACTGGTGCATGTGTTTTTAGCACACATGAAAAGGATGAAATATGCTTTGATAGTCATGCCTTGGGCTGAATTTCAGAGGACATCACTGCAGTCCTAGATTCCCTAGAAAATCATCATTTACATCTTTACCTACCTGTTTCACTATCCTTGAAGACCTCATCTAAGGTCTTACATATTCATGGGCTGTGAGGAAGAAATTATACATACACATAGACCTAATGATGTAAATATCATTGAAATTTAAATTATCTTCCTTAATAATTTTGCAATAATTTCTAGGGTGTTTAAGCATGAATTATTATTTGAAAGCAAAGTCTGGCCTCTAAAGGCAACATTAAAACTAGAGATGGGGCATGACATGGATTGACAAGCATTTTCTCTTTCAATTTCCTACTGCCCAGAAATACTTTGGAGTTGAAACTGTGTCTCTATAAACCATCTGCTTGCAGCACAGCAGTATTTCCAGTGTAAGGAAGGCCAATACAGGCAGTCTACACAGAGCTGTAACAGGATTTCTTTTCTCACACTTACAGGTCCTTCTTTTAAACTTCAAGGCTTGCTACATGTAGAAAGGCTTGCAGCTTGCAAGTGAATGGGAGAGCATCATGGTTCTCCAGAAACATTTCAGTTATGGTATTTTGCAGGTGCCTTGTGGTCAGAATCCGTTAAAGCGGATTTGACAGGACGCTCCTGCTGCCCTGCTGTTCGCATACTTACAGAAGTCAGAAGTTCTAAGAGCAAAGCTTGGCATACATCTTATCAAGCTTTGGAGTCTGGAGACCAAGGTTGAAAACTTATCCCTAGAACAACTTTCCTACCTTTTCCCTCCATATGAACAAAAGACTTCCAGCTAACGACTGCTACCTTTAGGAATTATGTAGTTGAGAGATATTTTAAAAAAATGCCATTTTTTGGATGCTTTATAAGCACGTCCTGTCCAACCAAATATATATAGGATTAAATGTTACACAACATGCCATTCAAAGTAGCTATTTACCATGATGATTGCTGTGAATGGTCTATTTAGGAAGGGAAAACTGTGGTTGATTGTTTCAAAATTGCTGACCTATAGGCTTATAGAGCCGTTATTGATCAATTTCTGGGCAAGAGCACAAGGTAATCTTTGTCATACGATTTTCTTTAAATGATAAGAAAATGTGATTAATATCCAAGGACGATTTAAAAAAAAAGACTTCACAATATTAAAAATATATTTTATAAATCCTTTCATGACTGAGTGTGTAATATTAATCTAGTGCTGTTAAATCAGTCAGTATTGCATCCCCCTCTGTAAATGACTGAACATTTGTCCTTCTCAGTATGTATATTTAGCACACTAGAAAAAATATTCCTCCACTTCTTCCATAACGGTAATAAAAAGAAACTGATTATTTTCTACTTGTCCATAAAAAATGTCCCCACAGTAACCTGAATTTCATTAAGCTGGTATATCAAATATATATATATATGGAACCGTGCACACAAAGTAGGGCTTACAAGAACGTATGTACAAATGAGATGATTGCAGTATTTAATAACCCAGTCAACCCTTGCTAATGTAACACTTTTTTCCTGCACATAGTTATTTGAAATTGAAATAATTTCTATCCAGAACATGCCATTCTTTTAGTGTTTAAATCATCCCTCCTTTACCAAGACACTGCTTATAACTGGTGTAATGAAACATATCAGACTCTGAAAGTTTGCAATACACTGATGAAATACCAAGATATATTTGTGAAAACAGTTTTTCTTCTTTAGTATAACACTGATTTCACATCTGTTGTAAGCAAAATAAAAAATCCCCAAACAATCTCCTTCCCCTCTTCCATAGAATAAGACTTCACTGAAAAAAAAAATTCTCAATTTTATTATATTGGAACACTTAAAGGCACTTTAAATGATCTTAGCCTGCTCACTTCCCACCTTGAGCTTAGGCCAGGAAGTTAGTTTTAAGAAGGATTTAATACTGCACGAATCCAAGCAAAGGAAATTGGCTTTAGTGTTTTAAAACTTAAGGTCAGTGGATATTGCACTGATCCGATGTGATAGACATGAGATCCGATTGTTTAGATGTGAACCACTGATTTCACATTCATTGTTATTTTTCTATTGCCTGTGAGTCTAGAATCACCAAACCCCCCAATCTGTGTTTGCTCTACCTCAATAGTAACTGCACTTAGTTTTGTTTAAAATAGAGAATTAATCACTGCCAATGTATTTTTTTTTTCTTTTCTCTGACAGTGCTCAAGTTTACAGGAGAATTAGAAAATGATTGTTAATTTACACATATGAGATAATTTCATGTGACTTAAGAAAGATTAAATGGAACAATCGGGAGTGACAGTGGAAGAAATTAAATCAGGATATGAATGAGCGCTGTTTTATACTGTCAGTGTTCCTGCAAAACCTAATGCTAATACTTAAACTCATCAGTTAATCACTTCCCATATTCTTTTTCAAATATTAACCTTTTAAAAAGTTGAATTAGCTTAAGAATAACTTGATATATTATTAGGATTCATTTAAAAAGTCCATGCCAAAAAAGAATAGTTTTCTTTTTAAACAGTTTTTAATTATTATGAAGCTTACATGAAGAGAAAAATATATTTTAACAAGCATCCACACGAGTGGTCTGATTATGTTATTCTAATCTGCAAACCTAATTATCACCTTCTTATGGAGTACAAGGAACAGCTTTAGGAGAAAATTAATGTATCCTATCAGTGGGAGAGTTTGTCACTTTATTAAATAATCACCTTCTTTGCAAATAAAATTGTTAGAAGCTTCATTGTATTAAGGAAAAAATAAAGCCCCTCACACCATTATATATTAAAATTAACTTCCCACCGTTTCTTTAATGGTCTATTAAGCCTTCACTGTAGTGGACTATGAAGTACAAATGAGGATATCAATTGTCTCTAAAACTGTAAGAAACAAATACATTCTATGTGCGTTTTTTATTACAGTGAGCAGTCATTTAAACTATTTTCACTATCTTCCAATGTAGAAAGTGTATATTAAAACCAAAGTAGATAATGCAATTTTTTTACCTCTTTTTGACCTAAATCATATGCCGTGAGGACAAAACTGACATCTCTCTATGTCTATCTCTTTTTCTGTAAAACAGAAAATTGACATTCTATATCTCAATCTAGAAAAAAAAACCAATCCAAATGTAATCTGAAGAGTTGCCAAAGGTGCCCCTGGAATAAATCTTTAGAGTGACCTATGGCATGAAAAGTGGAAATCTTGACAGAAATATTTAAAACATGATTCTACCTAAGACCAAAAATCTACCTCCAAATCTTCAAAGGCTTTCTGTACAGTAATTGCAGAATGTCATGGCTTGTGAATCCACACGGGACTCCAGCTTGTAAGCAATTACAGGGTCATACATGTCTGCCCTCTAATCAAATCTTATTGGGCTCACTCAGGATTTGCTTTCACTGGCCATGGCAGTAAAAAACTATGGTGCAGGTGATTTTTTTTCCTCTCAGGATATATATTATGACTTCCATGCAGAACTAACCCGGAATAATTTTGGCTATCTTTGATAAGGCTATATTATTCAGTGAAACAAAAAACTACATAAAATGAAGCCAATTTTAATGGAATTTTTATCTAGAAAGACTTGTTAGCTAACAGATGGAATATCAGCTTAAAGCTACATATAAAAACATACTTAGCTACCCCTTATTAACTAACTCTGGTGAGTCAATGTACATAACCTAAGATTTAGGCAACACAATTTGTGCATACCATATTTGCACTAAAGGCTAGAACTTAATTTTCAACATCTTGGGCCAGTGCTCTTCTAGCCTTTGCACTTCTAGCCACAGTTTTCAACGTCATCTGCTGGAGTATTCAGCCTGGCAGCAGGATAGAAGAATGAAGTCCCTTGGATGGACCTATATTGTATCCACCAGTTTCAAGGTGTCCAGGCGCTCTACGTTGTATACAATAAAAACATTCACTACTGCAGACTTAACAACTAAACAAACAAAACCCCAAGCCTTCTCTCATATGCCAACTTGTACTTAAGCAGCACAGAGGGAGAAGGTGAGTGTTTATCAAGGTGTTGAAGTTAGGACTCTCTCATTTCAAGCAACCACTGCAGCTCTTAGGATAGCAGCAACTGTGGGATAGGCAAAGCTCCCTTTCTGTCACTGAGGCAGGCTTATCCAAATTAGCTTTCTCTTTAAAAAGGAAAAACTTTCTCATATCAAGGAAACTATTTCCCTCCCAGAACTATCATCTGAGGAAGCTTTACTAGCGACATACTTTTTCCTCCTTCCAGAAAGCAGGATACTTTGTTCTCATAGGCAAGGCAGAATTTCATAATGTAAAGAACTATAAAGATACTGATTTTCCTTCAGTATTATCTGATACAGTCAAATGTTCACCTTCTGTGGCTTGTGGGTAGGTATATCCAGCCATCAAAAATGTCCAGTATTCTGTGATATTATACACCAGACATTACAAATATTCTGTAAAATAAGACAATCAGTCTGAAATATTGGAAGGTTACTTAATTTTAATGTACAGGCCAGTACTTGAGTTAATGAAACAAACTATAAAGGCAATTTTTTTTTAATGATAATTTCTACCCCTCTCCATTTTTTAACTTACAAATTTGAAAATCAAAAGCATGCCTTGTAAGAAAAGGTGAAAAATATAAAAGCTTAGACAGATCAGGATTTCAGTGAAACACTAGCTGATCTACTAGAACTAATTTTTTTTCCAACAGGTTTGGGCTTATTCCTAAATCTAAATTAGGAACTTAAATTTAGAGAAGAGAACAGAACAAGAGAGTATTCACAGTTAGGTATTTCAGAGTGCTCTCAAAAAAGTATAACAGTGATTCATTCTAGAAAAATAGGATAGCTATTTAGTCTGCAGAGCATTGATACTTTGCCTCATACTTCTGAACATACTTTAATGAGGAAGGAACACTTCTCCAAACCTTAATGTCTCTTTCCCATGTTTAACAGGACTCATTGGATTTTCATTTCAATATGCTTTAAAAAAATGTTGCATCTCTCAGACTTCACACCATACACCAAAATCTTGGCACAGACTCTGAATGTATCCTCTTCCAGGCCACAGGTTTTATCGAGTGCTACCAGTTCAGGACACTACATGGGCATACTTACGGTTTGATCACTTAACTTTACATTGTCAAAGAGTATTTTAGTAGAAGCGTTCACTACATGCAGCTGTACACTATCTTATAATTTCATGAAGAAAAAAAGTGTTATGAAAAAGATAGACATTATATAATAAAGACTTCAGAAGAAATAATAAATAGACCAAAAGCAACACTTAAGACTTCAAGTAAGAGACATGGCTAAAAAGCGCTTTCCTCTTGCTCTGTCAGCTTCTCTGTTTCCCTTTTTATTAAAACACTAAACCATGAGCATTAAGCAGCTCTTACTTTAGCTTTATAATAAAAATTGAAATCCTTCTTAACCAAGAGTACAGATTTCAACAAAACTATATTCTTGATTATTTAATAAGGTGAAGGAACAAAGTAAAGTCAAGAAAGGCAAGGAAAAAAGGTAAGGAAAAAAGGCAAAGAGAGAAACAAGAGAAGTTGTAAAGTGCTAGAATAAGGCAAAAGTAGGCAAAAGATGGATGTGCCTTTTACCAAGAACAAATTTACAAGTTAAAATTTAACTTCAAAGACTTGAGACGGCTAAAAACATTAGTAAGGATCAAAAAGACAGTATAATGTGTGAGACTAGTGACCACTAGCTTGCGTTCCAGCGTACTCACCCACTGCACATGTTTTATCCCATACTACAGCTCCATCTCCACTTTGCGATGGAGCACGCTTCCAGGATGGTAGAGCTAATGTTAACTGAGATGGCTCTGGAAATACACGCGAGACAGCCACAGTGGTATTGCCTTGTGCTTGTGGTGGTCTAAATCTACTCTAAGCCTCAGAAGAACATGTTGTCTTTTGCCCCACGCAGACCTTGCAGTGCCATCCAGCTTACAAGCAGACCTGCAGTTCATTACGCAGGTCAGCTGTGAATGTCCATGAATACTTCTGAGAAATTGGCGGTCAGACAAGATTCAGAGTAGCCCTGACAAGCACCTTCTTTCTGCAACCCGAAGTAGTTCTCTCTTTGGTGATGCTTGCTGTGCCTGACTAATACGTTTCTCCAACAGGGATGTTGCTGCATCATACCTATATACCCTTATCCTACAATTTTAGTAGTTTTGGGCATTGTAGGTGATGTCAAAGGAGCTTTGGTACACAGAATGAAGACTGCTGTGTGCACTTACAAAATATGCCATATTGCAAACACTGTACGGTCTTAGTCTAGATTTAACAAAACCACTTGGGAATCTCTCATTCTGATATGCAGATACTGGTATACTGCACATAAGCCATCACTTTTGTAGCAAGTGTGTCCAGTTTCCACGATACGATACTTATTCTGCTCACGTGAATAAAGCAGTGGATAAGTACTCTTCATGACTTATGAAATTTAATTAAAAAATCAGTCTTTCACCGGACTTTCAATAATACCAAAATGTTGCTTCATGGGGTTAACACCCTGGAAACATGGTGACAGAGTCAAATTCCCACCTGCTTATTTGTTTTCTGTTTCTGCAACAGTTATGAACTGTGGTATTTGTACTTGCATTGTAGACCAGCTGCTATATTGTTTAGTGATTAAAACACTTTCCAAGTAAGACAGTGCATCTGATTGCTCCTTGTCAGAAGAGGGAACTGAACCCCAACTTCCCTCTTCCTGGCTGAATGCCCTCGCTATGATGCCAGTACAAAAACAGTCCCATGGTTGCAGTGGCAGGGCTGCTGAGCAGCTTTGCTACTGCAGGTTTTTTTGAAGCACAAGCCCTACATTGTTAGGTCAATCCACTCAGTTTTAGAGTTCACAACAATTCGACAATTAAATTTACTTTCCGAAATCACTTTCACAGAACATTTAAATTCTCTATGAAATCAAAGCAGCTAAACATATTGAAGATTTCATTCAGAGTGAGTTGTCAGCTGCCTCATACCAGCAGGAAGAACATATTTCTTTGACTAACACTTTTTTTCTTTCTTTGAACATCAACAAAATCTTGATAAAGAACTAGATTGACAGCTTAACACAGCCTTCAAGGCTTTACTATCAAAATCCAAATAACTTAAGAATCTTCTGCTACTTCTGCTGCTACTGTAGTTATTAATATACCGTTATAAGTAAAAGAAAAAAATACAAGTATTTTAGCTCATAAAAAAAAAAAAGGCTGCCCTTGTTTTTAATATATTGTGAGCAGAAATAGTCTAACCACAGAGAAAATTCTTCAGTTGGCCATTATACTCCCAAATCACAAGTTACTGTTCCAAAGAGCATTCATGCCTTTAGACATCTTCATAATTGGCTCTGAAATGGCATGCTGCAGGAAAGGTTAGCAGACCTTGCTGTTCCTCACATGGACAAATTTTTATTAAAAACAGCATAACTGAAAGGTTCTCAAGAACCAGGAAACATATTACTTGCAGCTGTTCCCTAAGACTAATTTGAACAAAACCCGGCAAATCTTAGGCAGCATTTACCACATCTACCTATGTCACATGGATTCAAATGATATCTTGGTCCTGAATTTTAGGCACATTGGGAAAACATTTTAATGTAAATTCAGTATGATGTTAAAATACTGGTTTAATTTCATAACCTAAAGAACGTTATTAATTGTCGGCACATCTAAGCACACTTCCAGAGATTCAGACTGGATATAATTTGAAAACTTTCCAAGCTTAGTAAATTCCAAGTAATTACGTGCTAACAGTTTTTATGTCCAACGATTTTCTGCTTTTTCTGTTGTGATCTATTTTATGCCATGACACACCACAAGCATCCAGCTCATCCTTGCAATCACTGATCAGTAGATGAATTCAGAATTCTGTAATTACTGTTCATTAAAACTTTGAGAAACAATATCAAGAGTGTATTGTTCCCCACACGTTTATTTACCTGTCTTGCATCCTGTTTTAACAGTTTTCCCAGAGAGTCCTCCTGGGCCCTTTGAGCTGGAAGAGAAGGGTATTCTGATTCTTTAGCCAACAATCTGCCACACACGTTGCTGATCTGAGCCCTTTCACCGGAGCTGATCATGAGAGAGCACTCAACAGAGAGACATAACATACATACAACGTGTATTTCCTGAAGTGCAGAGAAGAGTCCTAAATAAACACGAAGAATTTTTGTTGGAGCAGGTCAGCAACATTTTTTAAATTCCCTAGTTTCTCTGTCTGACAAAGGAAAAGGATGAAAGCAGGATACTAGTGCCCTGAGCACTGGTGAGATAGCAAAGGAACATCCATTAATCTTCTGCTTCAGAAGTGGATGTTGATCAACAGTCACCGACCATTCAGCAATACCGTTACCAGAGAGGCCAGCCATTCTTTCAGTGCCATGCTAGCACATGGAAACATCCCTGCACAAGTAAGCCTGTCTTAGGAAGGGCAAGAACATAAGAAATTATATGATTTTTGTCTCAAAAGACGTAAATGACCAAAATAGTATTCCCAAAACTCATCAGACCTCCTCTTCGGAAGACTATGAAGTGCAGTAAGGGAAAGACAGGCAATAACACTTCAAACTGCTTTTATATTTTAGCTAAATTATACTTTTTTCTGATAATCTATTAAAAATGTGTAGTGATTTCATGAACACACACATACACAAAGATATTGGAAAAATCCATATTTTGGCTATATAATACAAAATATGAAAAGAAAAAATAGAAAAAGACAGTACAATTAAATATAAAAATAAAAATTATAATTTGGATACATTGATGCTAAAGTGATTCAATAATAAGATAAATACTTCTCAGTTTTTGTTACATACTTATGGTCTTATCAGGTGAAATAAAAAGAAGTAGTAGTTATTATTTTACAAATAAAACTAAACCCCAAAATTATTCTGAAGGCAATATTAGCAAGAATGCAGTTATAACAATAGGTACTATCATACAACTGCATTTATAATACAATTTTCATACAAATGCATTACATGATCTGCTCTGTTATTAAACTCCCAGTATTTTAAAAATATTTTCTTTGGAAGCATATATTCTATGTTAATAGAGTGAAGATATACATCAGAAGTCAGTAAGAACTTTACCTGAGGGATATCCTCAGGATTGATCTTATTTTGTAAGATACAGATATTATACTATATACTGTAAGTTCAGAAATAATTCTAGCTTTGCCCATTTCGTAAAAAGGGCTATGTAACCCATTGCAATAAAAATAAGAGACTTGAAATCGGATCAGAATCGGATCAGATCATGATTTACATGAAAATACATAGACGTGAGCCAGCCAAACTACATTCAAACAAAATAAAAAGGAAAATGGAAAACGTTATCTGAAGTGATGGAAATGTGACAGACCCTCTTTGTTAGATACATTAAGTACTTGAAATCACTTCAGTTATATAATTGGTAAAGATAAGAACTACAGGTTATTTAATCAGGGGTTGGCATATTGGCTGAAAGGATTTTTTTATGATGAGGTACGAAACACTGGCACAGGTTGCCCAGAGAGGTGGCAGATGCCCCATCCCTGGAAACATTCAAGGTCAGGCTGGATGGGGCTCTGAGCAAGCTAATCTAGTGGAAGATGTCCCCACTCATTGCAGGGGGGTTGGACTAGATGACCTTTAAATGTCCCTTCCAACCCAAAACATTCTATGATTACTTTTCAGGTAATCTATTAAAAACTGAATTTTGAACAGTAGTACTAAAATAGGTGTAGGAGGATTGACTAATTTTTTTTTTTCCCCAATTACCTAAGTCCGTAATACGACACAAACTAATCTGGAATTTCAAAGTACAGATAGCAACATTCTCCAAAAGTAGGGGCTTGATTACTGGAATTAAAAGATTTTTAAAAAGCTCCATAAAGCACCCACAGTTCAGAGTAAAGGTTTTCATGTTGTGATTAAATTTTAATTTCTTTGTATTAAAGAATAATGTGTTCATGTTTATTAAATAGGAAGTGTAAAATTTATTCCTTAACAATTCATTTTATTGCTTCTAATGGCTTGAACATCGTCAATAATATTATATGTAAGTGTGCTGTGGCCACTTAGCAACCTTGACTGGATTTTGGAAGAAGGTTATGTTAGTTTTGTGATATATACTAGAAATGGCTTCTACTTAAGTGTTTATAAAGCCCAGCATCTGTTGTAAACATGAAATTTATCCTCATGAAACTTATGTAAAGAGTTGCCATTTACTTTAAGATTAATTGATCAAAAATGAAGTTTGAAAATAAGCTGCAAATCTACATTTTTAGTATTCACTAATTCTGATTATAACACCCCCTCCAAAAAAGCAAGCAATATTTGATAAAAATCAATCGTATTATGATGCATTTTATTTAGTGCATACTCACGAAAATCAGGGAAAATCACCTGGACAATTTGTATAGAATTAGTTGACAATACTTTATCAGCAATAAATAGCAAGCTGAGTTTACCAATTTTACTACAGGGTTTCTCATATCTGTTATCGACTCCAAACGTGAATTTACTACAAATGAAAAAAACCTTCTTCTATCGTGTTATTAATTGTTATTTTAAATAGTGTGACTAAACAGTTGAGGTGACCAAGATTTAATTCCAATATAGTTGTTTGCCTTTAACAGATTGTAATAAAAGTCAGTATTTTTAATTAGTTAAATAACGTGTAGAACAACCAATAGGCAGTTCAATCCACAGAAAAGGTTCAATGACCTACTCTGAGTAATGAAATATTATCTGCAATAAATTTCTTCACCAGCCTGACATCAGCTGAAGAAAATGAGGTTTTATTGACCTTGGCCTGGTACCATATGGATAGACTTGTTGTGAACCAACAGTCTGTTACTTGCACAATGCAGGGCTAAACCCTCTATACGATTGTGCACCATGTTAAACAATCCTTTCTCCTAGGTAATGCAATTATTTTCAACCTTTAACACAGCTATACATTTTATTTGACCATTTCTAAAGCAACTGTTTCTTTGGGTATCATTACACACCTTTAAAACACATACCTTTCCTTACAGGAAAAAACATTCCCATATCTTATCAGTATTTCAGTTATTTATTTGTTTTTAGAAGTGCAGAATGGCAGGTGTTTCACTTCCTCCAATGGAAGTGCCCGATAAACAGTACAAAACCCAATCCCACTTTAGTCCTGCAGTAGTGAATTTGACAGCTGAAAATCCTGACAATACAAACACAAATTCACTGCTCCACTTACGGTCTGGTAGAGAGCTCTGCTTTCAGAGATGTACTTTGAAACCACAGAGGATGCTCAGGACTTAGGGACGCCTATTTAAAATATATCTTATAGAGCACAATGCCTCTAGTTCTCATGAATCTGAACATAAGGTTCCCCAAACACACCAGCCTCACAGATAGCCTCTACAGAAGAGTGTTTGAGTAAGAATTCTCTTAAGCAGAGGGCCTTAGCCCATTAGCAATTTCTAGAGAAAGTCCCCTCCTTTTCCTGATTCCCTTCTCTACGAGGAATGGGGTCATCAGCTGATAGAGCAACTGCTATAGTTTATATGGCATCCAATGTCTCTTTGGGGCTTGACTTAAATAGCTCACCTAGGAGAATTACAGACTTTGAGACTCTCAAATGGTTGAAGTTTTAACAAATTTGAATGAACTGTTACAAGCACTCATTATGTTGGTGATGTGGGTTGGATGGTCACTGGGCACAGTACTCTGGTATTTGTTTCTAGAGTTGCTTTTGAAGCTGTGGGTGGCTTCACTGCTGTTGGTAACCAGTTTTGAACAGCTCATTGCTTCTGTGCATGGGGGGAGAGGTGCCACTCTGCTATGTTCTTTGCTGTTAGGCTATGGAGTTATAAATTCTTTTCCATTTACACCCATTTCTGATTTCTGTGGAATGGTAGTGGCCAAGGAGAATTTCATATACCCTTGGGATGCTCCCACCTACTCGCTTATATTGCCAGGCCTTTTGAATGCTCTTGGTCTCGCTTACAGTAAAACACTGGTATAGAGGTGGATACAGAATAGCTGCTGCAAAACTGGCAGCGGGTTCTGCTGCTATCTTAGCCCCCACAAGAAGCACTGCAGCTATTGGTGAAGGGTGAAGCAGCCGACCTAGGGATTCAACCAGTGGCAGTACAAGTAGCCCCTGTAGAGAAGAAGAAATATACAAAAAGAACAGGCCCTGCTGGGACATCACAGGCAGAAGAACCAGAGGTGACCACTCAATCTCTACCCCTAACTGAGTTGGGAGATAGATAGACTTAAAGATTACAGACATCACAAAGACAAGAAACTTGTTACTTGGCTGCTCTGATGCTGGGATAACAGAGCTGATGGTTTGGCCTTAAGAGTTTAGAGAAGCCAAGCAGTCTGGACTGATGGCTAGAGAAGTAGGGATCAACAGGGGCCTTGCAAAAAAAGGCACAGCCTCCCTCTTTCTGGAGGTAACTCTGAAGGATGAGGAACATACTCTGTGAATAAAGAAGCCAAATGGTTAAAACCTGTGTGGGTATGGAGGGCATTTGTTGAAATATACATAAAGGGAGGTCTAGCCAATTGACTATATCACACTTCCATGAACGCACCTGAGTAAATGCCATGTGCTTGCTATGATTGAAGCCATTACTGCATGGCTGGAAACATATGCTGTGCCCCACGCCACTGCCCGTAACACTATTGTGGGACATGAAAAGCAAATTTTGTGGTGACATGGCGTCTCAGAAAGAATCGAGCCAGACAATGGAACTCGTTTTCAAAACAGTCTCATAGATGCCTGGACTAAAGGGCATGGTATCAAGTAGATATATCACATCCCCTATCATGCACCTGTCTCCAGGAAAGTTTAACGATGCAGTGGAGTATTAAAAACTGCACTCAAAGCAGTGGGTGCTGGGATGCTTAAACTGAGATGAGAGTTTATCAAAAGCTATCTGGTTAGTTAACACTAGGTGATCTGTCAATCAAGCTGGCCCTGCTCAATCAGAATTTCTACATAGTGTTAAAGGGGATAATGACCCTGTGGTGCATGTAAGGAATATGTTGGAGGAATGTGTCTGGGTTACTCCTTCCTCAATCCATGGCAAACCCATTCATGAGGTTGCTTTTGCTCAAGGACTTGGGTGCACTTGGTGGATAATGCAAAAGGATGAGAAATTTAGATGTGAACCTCAAAGAGATTTGATTTTGGGTGAGAATAGCCAGTAATTTGAACTGTATGATGCTAATTGTTACAAGATGCTGCTTCTCACTAATTCTCTAGGTATTTTTTACAGTAAGAATCAGCCAGATTAATGAAGAATGAACCTCAGCAACCAGCACCCAGTAATTTCCACAAGATCAGCAGCTTCACCACAGATTGTGAACATGGTACATCATCCTGCTGCACCCAGCTTCACCTGGTTGACAGATGGAACCCACAGTTTTGGACTAAATGAATTCAATGAACTTTTTGGAGAAATAACTAATGGACCAAGAGACTAATACCTGTGTGTATGTACCGGGAGACAGGAAAAATATTAGTGACTTGGAATACTGTTGTGGTTTTGCTGGGGGAGAACCATAGGCCTGCCATGGTCTGCAGGCCATTAGCAGTTTCAAGTCAGCCAGGGCACTGGACCAAATTTGGCTCACAGGTGTATCCCATACCATAAAAGTCATGCTCATCAAAAAGGGTGAAGTTTGCTGAGGAGAGGGCGTTCTCCTTCTTGGGCTCCTCCTTTTGCTGAGTGTAACTTTGTATACTTTATATTGGCATTGGTATTAGTTTTGCTGTTTCATTAGATCTAGTTTCATTTCAACCTGTGGGTCTCCTCTCCTTTTCCTGATCCTCCTTCTCTGCTGGGGAGGAGTCACTGGGTGATAGAGTAACTGCTGAGTTTGGCCCCTCCTATAGGCTGAATGTAGACGTAGCCAACTGTCTTTTATCCCAGCTCAGTAAACTCAAGCACGCCTTATACATGTCAGGCATTTTTTCTAAGGATAAGCTACAATATGTTTGAAGTCTGACAAAAGAACATGCAGACTTTTTTTTTCTTTCTGACTACAAACACTGTAAACAAGAGCTAGGTAGAGTAAATTGTTTAAGTCATCTCTTGCTCTTGTGATGCACACTCTATCACAAATATTTTCACCTTGCATTGATTCTTCAAAAGACTACTGTTGCAGTAATACTGCCTGAGTTCAGAGGTATTGTTCCCTGCAGTCTTGTCCTTCTATGAAAAGGAACCTCTGGGTTCAATGGGACAGGTAACAGATGTTTGCAATCTGGTCTCTCTGTGGGGCCAGTATCTTCTTTTTAAGTGTTTTCAGCTCAGTCACAATGAGGAAGGGAGGAGAGGTTGAAGGCAAGAGATTGAAATGCCTGCAATTCAAGTTAGAAATTTAGTGTTGATGATTAGTATATTCACTGCAAATACACAGTTGTGATTCAACTCAGGAGACTCCATTACTTACAGTGAAAAACTGGAAGAATAATTAAAGTATCAAATAGTTTTGTTCTTTTCAAAATGAAATATTTTGGCTTCTCAATTCAAAGCTAAAATAAGGTAATTTTAAATCCAAGACTATCTGAGAATGGAGGATTTTATTCACCCCATGATAAATGATTTTACTTTTAAACTGAGCTTTTCTTATGCAAAAAAAAAAAAGGCAGAAAGTTTACACTGATCTTTAATCTCAGTCATCAAACTGCATCCACTACTTCCTTTCAACAGCAAGTGATTTGGGTAATCTTCAAAATTCAAGTTGAATAACTGTTTTGGTTTCTTTGCTACCAGGCTGGATTAGAAATGTTTTATGAAAAAGCTTTTGAATACAGTAATAGTGTATAACATAACAGGGTTGGGGGTTTTTTTGAGGTCAGTCAACATCATCATCATCATCATCATCATGGCCTGGCTTCGTGAACGAAGATCTGGGAAGGGCTTTTCCCACGCTCACTGCAAGCGATGAGTGCACCCTTCAAGCCTGCGCGGTGGATTTTTTAGGTGAGGTGCAGCGTGCGCGGAACTGGCTCCACCCTTTACACCTGAGGTTCATCTGCCAGGGCCTAGCGAGCTTGGACGGTGACAGCGAAGTCCTCAAGTTGTAGGTTTGCTTAGAGTGTCCTTCTCTTAGAGGGATGCCTTACAAGGCTAAACGAGCTCCATCTGCCCGGGTTTGGAGTCAGAGTTGTCCTTCTCCTAGGATGGCTGCCCAAAGGCTAGTGAGCCCATCCTGCCCGTGGACACACTTTGTCTGACCCTTCAGCCGAGTCCTGTCTCGCTTGGGAGACTCTACTGGAGGCACATGCCAACACCAGCACAGCTCTCAACCTCACATGGGCATGCAAGCTGCTTCCCCACGGCAAGGGGGTGCCCGTGAAAGAGTCGCTGCTCTGCCTCCGGAGATCACAGACCCGGGCACGGGGCAGCCGGGGCCTGCCAAGAACGGGAGTCCTGGAGGGGGGTCAGTCAACATATGATACTATGATAAGTACATTGTATAGTGCAGTTGTCAAGTTGGGACACTTGGAAGAACTCGCTGAAGATTTGTTTACTTGCCATTTCTGCCACCCCTTCTTTCTGTGGACTTTCCCGATAAAACAAGTGTCACATAACATAGAGGACAAAATAAAAGTGTAGCTTCCTTCACTCATATTGATTAAAAGAACACTTACTTTCATGGAGATCACTTGGACAAAGAAAATCCGTACTTTCTATTACTTAAAAATTTTCTTGACGATTAAGTGCATAAAGATTGGCAGAAAATAAAACCATAAGTAAGAAAGTTGAGAGGAAATCTCAGACGTACATGGTCAAGAACAAGATGCCAATCTAGTTATTGGGAATAGGCATGTTTTCCGCTTTAGATTTCTTCTTTGAAAAAGAAGAAAATAATTTGATGTTTGAAAATCTCAAAAATTATGTACTTAAGACTGTAAATGCAATTTAAAAATCCTATTTCAGTTCACTGAGACGAAGAAATACCTTTTATGTTACAGGACAATGGAGTCAAATTAGCATGCCTAATTTAACTGAATATTACTTAGACTAGTTAATATCAACTCGAATTACTTTTTTGTGGAACGTATTCTTTGTTTCTCTGTGTACATTCCAGTCACATAATTCATACATCTGTTACTCCTAGCATCAAGTCTATGATGCTTACACAGATCTCCCTGCAGGGCATTTTGGTCTAACTGAATCGTTATTTCAACAGTATGTCCTAGTTTAATGATACTGTTACTTGAAATGCTGTCTTTTGCAAGTTTTCTCCCCTGTGGGGATAACTCAGCCCTTCCACACTAAAATATAAAAAATCTGACCCTACACTTCAACAGAAGATGCTGGGAAGTGAACTCTGCTTTCTCAAGCACCGAGTTCTCAGCACTTCAAGACCTGTAAAGTGGGTAATGTGACAGCTCAGATTCTGGGTTTTATGAACACATTTAAATCTTAATGCAATGTCAGTACTGGTTTCTGATAATGTGTGCTAATGATCATAAGATAGATACAATTACTTAAAATGGCATATTAAGATTCATTCTTTTGACAGAGGTGGGCATGCTACTGTGTTCTCACTTCCATTCTTTTCTATTCGACCATCACCAGAAGAAAAATTCTCCTGCAGATCCATTTTTAGGAACGAGTAATGAATATTTTAAAATCACTGTTAGATATTTATTCTGAGCCTTATTTGCAAAATAATACTCAGACATTCCATATTACAGCTTACAAGTATAACATTTTCAAGTGATTAAGGCAGTATTAAGCATTTTTCAGTGAAATTAAAGCTTCTGAACACAGAAGACCCTTTTGACAAAGGGGCTTGATTCCAATTTATTAAGAAACAGAAACAAACAGGTGCTTCATTGAAAAGAGAAGTCGCAAGGTAGCTGCTAAGTCATTTAAAGATTTAAGAAACAACAGATAATGTGGATTTTTTGTTCGTGAGTATTTACACACACTTAATCTTGACTATTTGAAAGACCTAAATATATAAGTATCTCCAGGCAGTTTGGAAATCCACACCTTAATTTATTTTTACCTATTTTTAATAAGTCAGTAATACTAAGTTTTGTGTCCCAAATCTACGAATGCTGCACATTTTCAAAATGTTGTCAGAGTTCCTAATAGTTAGTCATCCACTTCCAAGCATTCTACAATATTGGCTAGCAGTCATGAAAAAGTCCTTCTTAGCTTGCGATTTGCTCTCATCTTCATTTTGAGAAGATAAACAAGTACCAAAAGATTCTGCTTTACCACACAAGTAAAATGTGTCACAAGTTTCCCTACTGGTATGGTCTATTTACACATGAAACGTGGGATCACAGTGTCAAGGAAAGTCCTTAGGAATTTAAGGATCATTACCAGGATTTAAAGCAAAAGATTCTCCAACTTCAGACAACCTAACTTCAGTGAAGCTAACACAATACCCCTGGGTTTCAAAAGACCGCTGCACACAGTATAAACTTTTAAGTTTCTCTACAGTGAGGAATCTTTCTACATGTTTATTATCAGAGTAGAACCTGTGTGGAAGGACCTGTTTTAAAAAACTGAGTGATAGCCATAGGAGCTAAAAGCCTTGGAAAATCAAGCAAGAGAAAACTAACATAAACTCACAAAAGAATTAATTTTTTAAATCAGAAGAGATTTAAAATCATCTGTGTGAGACATATGACAATGTAGGATTGTCAAATGAATAAGCGCTATTATCTATGGAGCCTACTATGAAACTTACTTGAGTTGGACTTGCTGATCCTAAATCATTTAGTTTGCACAGAAAATGCTATGCTCTGGTGAATTAATCTTGTGGTTTAGCAGACATCATAAAAAAGGCTTTATTTTCCCATACTGTAGGAAAACGCTGCTGCAACATATTATGGAGTACTGCCACATGCAAACAACTGTTAGTGGAACAAACTATTTGTGAACTAACATAATTTGGAAAATTCTGTTCAACAAAAATAGAAATCCACATTTGTTTCTAAACAAAAGAAGAAACACTTTTAAAAAAATCAGTCTCTTTTGCAATACTTTGCTCAATTCTTTGTATTCTTTTTTAGAAATACATAATCTTGCAGAATAGTCTTTCAATACCCAGAGGATCATTGCTTTTTTCAAGTTCTTTCAATATCATAGTACCAAAGCACGTACGGACTGGAACTATATATTTTTTTAATTAATTTCCTTAAGATAATGTTAGAAACATCAGGTTTCTTAAAATATAGATGAATTTCAAGGTGAGTCTGGTAGATGTTATTAATGGCATATGATTTATTGTGACATGAAATCTGATCTGAAACTCATGTTATTAGCTGAGCTTTTTATAAATTATAATTGCCACCTGCTGAAAATATGCAGAAAGACCACTGATAAACTAGCTTCATCTTCAGGGCCTAGAATATTTGCATTTGCTATATGTCCAATACCTCTAGTCCTGCTG
>NW_010393481.1:0-23295 GCF_000710305.1 Buceros rhinoceros silvestris | reverse complement strand
AATACACTGGGATGGACAGATCAGGCTTGAGTTCAGATCTTTTCATAGTATAATTCTTTCAGAATGAGAAGCATTGGAGGTAGGAAAAGGAGATCGTATAAAATAAATGTTTACTGTGGAACTTAAACAGAAACATTCACTCAGGTTCATAGTATGTCATTGCACAGATGCTAAACAGATTGAGTATTTTAGAGAAGAGCCCCAACTCTGACTCTTAAATGTAAAATTTCTACTTTCAGCATAAAAAGAGTAAGAAGTTAGATAATATCCAAACATACTCGAATGCTATTTGTACAGCTCCAAGACCACAATATAAACACCATATTTTATCATTCTAAGGCTTATGAAGATTTGCATCTACATAAGATTTTCCAGGTCACTAAAGAAAGTCTATGGGTAAGCTCATAAAGACAAAACACTTGTGTTAATAATTATTTCTAGATATTCCCTGTGTATTCCCAGTAACTCCATATCTTACTTTACTCTCCCTATGTGCCTTTAAATGTTAATTAAAGTTTCTGAAATGTTGCTTTTACCCATCACAATTTACATACTAAATTACCTAAATAAGAAGAGACAAACGCAAGCATTGCATTATGAATATTATCTACTCAACAAACCACATATTGAAAGAAGATGGATTTACAGTACATGTTGTAATACATTTTTAATCTCCAGAGAAGTTCTGAGATAACACTGGAAATTCAAAAAGCAACACAAGGAACAGATGCAAAGTCTCATTCCTGACTTTTTTTACATATCCAAAGTTGTTTAGTGATAAAAGCATTTATGTGTAAAATGGCATTCACTTGCCCTTACTAAGAGTATATATATGGAAGAACCCCCTGTCAATGTACCAGTGTGCGTGTGGGAATGAAACATAAGGATCACCATCTGCAGCTGTCTAATAAGTGTTCTTCAGTGCCTAATGGCAAAGTGTCAATTCAGGGATCCTCAGATAGCACAATGCATCATCTTGCCCATGCTAGTCTTACAAGTCAAACATTTCACAAGTGAAAACAGTTTCTTTATAGAGCTATTCATTTCAGTTGAAATATCAGATATAAAAGTTACACTACAAGCAGTCTGGGCACATATACTTACTATAAAATGCACCAATTTCCTCTCTTTTATAACAATCGATGTTTTAAAGGACGTGCAAAATTTAACCCCTCACAGAACATTGCTTAATAACAAGGAAATCATCTTTTCAAATGCAAATGTTTTAAATTCTTACCTACTGTTGAACTTCTCTGGATGTTTTTCTCTCATGATATGGAATCTATGGGCAATTGAAGCATCCTAACAGGAAAAAGAAAGCTGTAAATCCACCATGACTGGAAAATTACAAAACAGAATACCAAAACCGTAAACAAGGAATATAGTTTGTAAGGTATTTTGTGAAATGTCATTTTCAACAAGAGCAATACTCTTATCACACTCTTAAAAAGCTTAGAGGTACACTGTCCCAAGACTGGGTTATATCTGAACTCAATAACTTATTACACTTGTTACAGTTTCCATTATTCCTTTTTACAAATCAGACATGATAGTTCTGTCTACTGAAAGTGTTTTCAACTTCTGTATAGCAAATATCATCCAGGTGTGGTGATCATACAGTTCTTTCTTGTAAGAATACTAAATAAAGTCTATGAAATGTATTTATTTAGTAAAGGTGAGTGAGAGATACAGCACAGTTGCTTTATATGCGTATAGCTTGATATTTGCATGGCCATTTGACAGTTTTCTCAAAAAAATTGGTAGAAAATGAGAATAAATGCCAAGAGATGCCCCGTTTGTCAGGCTGTGAAATCATGTGGGAAAAAATGGATTGATATAAAAAAGAGAATGAATTAAATTAAATATATTTCATTGGAATATTTTAAAATTTAGTAAATGATTCTACTAATATATTTAAATTATGTGCATGTGAAATTAAATAGCTGTATGAAATACATAACACTTAAAAAAGAATCAAACAATTGTAGTGGTGGCAGTTGCTGTAAATAATGGAATATTTGGAACTGATGGGCTAGAATCAATTTTCACAGTATCTTTATACCTCCTTTGCAGGTATAAAAATAATGTTTTCCTTATTCCAGATCATGTAATAATTATTTTACATAGTAATCATTAAAAACTTACAGAGTGGGAATTAAGAATATAAAAAGCTTTTTCATGTTTAAATATATGTATTAAATGAGGTGTGAGAGTATGAAACTACCAGCTCTTCACTCTTGCAGGAGATAGTAAACATAGAGAAATCCATTTGGATCATGTTTTTATAATTACATCTTAAAATACTACATATATAAGAACAGAAATATAAGAAGAGTTAGTTCAATTAGTAAGAAATTTAAATGAATTCTAGTTTCCATGTTAATGGAGTTTGACAAAAACTACAAATAAAAATATCACTATAATCAACTATCATGCATAAGAATAAAATATTATTTACTGACTTAAAAGATTACGGAAGTATAAAAAGTGAGAATTTGAGAGAAGTATTAAATTCAGTATGAAGTCTACTTCTAGAAACATTTTAAAGAATTTTCAAATGAGAATTAGCATTTGGGGAAAAAACCAAAATTAAACACATTATTTAAATTTTATATTAATGTTGATTCCGAATATGACTAAGATATTTTGTTTAAAATCTTTTTTATTTAAGCCAATCAACATTAATACACATCTCAAATAAGAAAGCAACTATTTAGTGCAGATATATAGGCACCAAATAACATCAAACATGGCTGCCACACTTTACATGTAAAGAAGTTTTTTTGTTTATTAGAATCTTAGGCAGAGCATGCTCCAGAGAACAGACTGGTCCAGGTTTCAAGGTTTGGTTTACTAACTCATGGGTATTTTGAAAAAATAAATGTATGCACTTTAATACCATGCCAAAGATAACATTGTTCAGATAGATTGATAACATTTAAATAAACATTTAAGATTATGAATAGAAAACCAATACATAAGTCATAATATTTTACACTGTGACAACCACCTACTTAAGGATGTAGCATAGTACAGAATTTTTAGGCAAAACTTGTGATCACTGATCAAATAAAACCGGTTAGTGTCATCTCTAAATGTGTTGACTCCAAAGAAATGTTCACTTCTATTCATCATCTTGTTATGGAGTTCCTAAAGATGTATGTAGTTCGATGTTTTATGCACATCACATCATTATTTATTTATTTTTCTATTAGCTTTAAGAATGGAAATGTCATTTAACAATTTACCGTTCTACAAGAAAAAAAGACAGCAAAAATCCCTAGGGAATGGACTCGTATTAGTAATAAAATGCCTTATTGTTCTGTCCTGTGATCCAAACCGTCTTCTCAAACTTTCAGAGCATATTCTCAAACTGCACTCAAAATTACTTAAAATTAATTTTTATATAGATTTCATAAGGCAAATATCCACAAGTATCCAGGTGATCCTGCAGTTCTCAGAGACAGATGAAATAAAGCTGACAGTAAACCCTGAGACGTCACACTTCTAAACAAAGTCTGCCAGCTGAACTAAAATAATAACTCTGTTAACTTTGGAAAGACTCATCATTTCATCCTTTATCCGACGTTAGACGTGCCAGCATTAGAAAGAACATTTGTTAGCCAGTTCCATATGAAAAAGAAAAAAAGGGACTACTGTTGTAGTTAACTGTTAATTTTCTACGCACTGAAGCAGAAGACAGCCCCAACACCAAATTAATAAAGGAGTAGTAGCATATTTGAAAGAAACTAGGAAACACTGATCAAGGTCTGCCTAATGAATGAAATGAAAAGGCTAATGTGCTTACTCATGTATAACAAATGAAAGGCACAAACAAGCTAGGGATCAATGCCCACTGCAGATGGCAAACAGGCAGTTGTTTCCATGCAAGGTTGATTTGATCAAAATTTTCCCTGTCTGAACATTTTCTAACTCCAAAATAGATCAACTAACTTAATGGGCTGAGGTAAAAAAAGTAATACACAAAGCTAACTTCGACATGAACAACATGACAGGCACACATCAGACCCATTTAATAAAAAAAGTTGTTCAAAGGCTATTTGTGTTAATAAAAACTGTAAACCAGACTAGTAACTACACACAGATAAGCTCAGAAGGCTTTCTGCAGCTCATACTGTCCACCTGCTCTTTTGAACCCTTACTTGAATCCAATGCACAGAGCCCTTAGGTTCCCTAGCGCAGGGACTTCTTCCCAACACTAACTCCACACTGCAGGAAAATCTGAAACCAGCCCATGCTGGTTGCGTGTAGTAAAATAATCCTTTGCTTTAGGGGAAAATAAGAAAAAAGGGAAAAAAAACCAAACCAAAACTACACTGAGCTCTCTGTTTTTTCAAACGGCTCTGATCTTTTATTTGTTAAGATAGGAGCACATAGACTAGTATAAAAAAAACACTTGGAAGAATTGAAAGTAACAGGAATTTGAGCGTGGGTTGGAATGCAAGTTCTGTCTCCTAAGAGCTGCAGGAATTGCCAGGTGCCATGCCTGAGTCCTGAGGAACAACCATTATAAGTTTTGTATTTCTGGATGAGGAGAGCTGAAGCAGCATTCATTTCACGAGACTTCATTCAGCCATTTCAAAAACAGGCAGCCAGCATAACCTGCTGAGAAGATACAGCTCTTGTTGGATCAAGGGAAAAGAAATAATTTCTCTTTTGTGCCACAAACCATACTAAAATCACCTAATAAACTATACTGAGAAATAGAGCAATATCCACACGCATGGTAAGTTGAATATTGTTTGCATATTGTCACCTTAACATGCCAAACTTTCCTGGTACCTGATATTGTGGATGGCCAGTAAAATACGAGAAATTATTTTTGTATTTGATAAAAAAACCGATGCAAAAGAGAAAAGCCAGGATTCAGTAAAGCAAGCTTGCATGTTTCATATTACCTAGCAAGGTAACAGGTGAACAGTGTTTTTTAGAAAGGTCATTTGACAGATACTAGTCTGTAATTAATATCACCTGCAGGCCTTATTTATTAGTTTTTATTAATAAATTGATATGTATGCTAGCCTGAAATACAATTTTACAGCAGTACTATAACTGAATCTAAATAATTTCCATTTCTAAAAGAAACACACCAGAAGTACAGACACACATGCCTAAAATTTGCACGAGCTTTATTCTATTAATAACAGTCTGAGGAGACACAATGCTGTCAGGCCTGTTGCATGGTGAAAGGAGGAGGAAGGTCTTACAGGATCACTGTAACATGAAACTAGCACCTTTCACTACACCCACACTTCAGTCACAAAGCTCATTTTATACCTAAAGCACTGTAATATTTTTCACCAAAACATCCAAGAATGGAGATTCTTTTCGGGAACTCTTCTGCATCAAAATCAGTGTGCTGGAGCACAAAGTAATGCTGAATACAGAGCATTTAAAGCAGAACTAAGTAACTAATTAGACAATTTTGTGTTTCTGAGAATATTATATGAATGTTTGAGTTGCACGTTACTATTCTAAAATATTTCATTTCTTTTTAAAAATAATGTTTTTAGTTATTTACATGTCATACGCAATAATAATAGCCTAGACGATATTTTCTCTGAAGTTTTATTCCATAGTATCACCACTCTAATCTGAAAAAAGCCTATCACACCTTGTTCTTTCTTCAAAGTCTCTAGTTTAGATGGTTTCCACACAGTACTGTGTGAAGGAATGGGTGTTCGAAGAACACAAATTGCAGTTTATCTCGGTTTAAATTCTACAAAACTGTGAACAGACTCTTAAAAAAATGTACCAATCTCCCAAATAAACAACCTGGACATATGTGTGATGAACATGCAGACATATGCACATATAGACACCCTTAATTTGAACCTGTTCAGAGTCTGAAGTAGCTGGACTATCCTTCTTATATCTCACTCAGGTTTGTTTTAAATCCTGACAGTGAAGATAAGATAGAGAACAGACAGAGCATATCTGAATCTACTCCTAGGAAATGGAAAAAATATTTTAATTGAACGAGGACATTTCTCAAAGTGACCTGCCAAGAAGAAAAGAAGCTTAAGTTGCTACACCCCTTTAATACCTTATGATTGACTTACACACATATATATTCATCTTTTTAATGGGTATTAGCATTACCGGAAAGCAATCTGAAGCAGCCTTTTTCAGAGGAGTAACCTTATACATTGTGAATAACCTTATAGAAAGATTAATGCATTTAATATATGTCTATCTATAAGCTTGCTGTGATTAAGATTTCCATTAAATAATAATTTTTATGCTGGTGAACAAACAAATGACCATTGCACATCTTCTTTGGATATAAAAGGTCTGATTATTTTTTTCTAAGATGCTTCTTTAATTAAGGCTTAATGGATCCACAAGGCTAGGAAGCTTAAGGGATAATTCAGCAACCTATAATCTTTTGATCAGAATGAAAAATCTAACCTCAATGACCAGTTAGCTCACATCAGTTATTAATGTGGAATAGTACAGATGTACAAAACATATTATTGAAAATAGCTTAAGAAAAGTTTGCTGTATGGGCTTAAGACTAAAATTGCTTTCTAGATAAATAAACATTTTACGATTACGCATTCCACTTTCTGCACATACACACAAAAAAGAAAAACCATAGATACATCCTTTGTTTTAATATTTCCCACCCCATAACAATCAGCAGTCTCAGATAAGTATGTAATACGGCTAGTACTGAACCATTCAATGACCAAGTCTAGAAAAAGGTCCTCAAGAAGCTTAAGGTCTTGCCTTGTTTGAATCAAGCCATCATTTCGGATTTGACTCCCAGGTATTTAGGATTAAATTACACTTATTGATCTGAGAGACAAAGTAAGAGATCTTCCAAAAAAATGTCATCAATATATTAGTTCTTGGTGAAACACTAGTTACTATAGTTGTCTCAGTTTCTACTGATATTCTGAGCCAGTATATCTGAGAAAGGTGATAGCTTGAAAAGGTCAGAGCAAGAAGAGATTTCAAACTCTTTTATACAGCTTTACTAAAAGATAATGATAATTTGCTTTCTTAAGAAAAAATATGAGGAAAAAAAAATATATGAGAAACTTGTGTTCCTGGTTTTCCGAGAAAAACAAAGAAACTGTTAATGCTATTCATTTTGTCAGTGATATTCTTGACAGCCAGCCCTCTGATGGTCATGTTTAAATTCATTGCAGCTGTACATGTATTACTAAGTCAAGTTTATATTTTAAATACTCATTTAAACAGGTAATATCTCTAACTCGGATGAAGCATCAGTAACCACAGTTGGTTAAATGATAGGCAAAAGACCAAAGGATGGTATACCTGGAAATTGCAATAAAATATTTGGAACAGGCCTCTAAACATAAGCATACTTCTTCTCCCTTTTCAGTTGAAGTCAAACCTCTGTTGAGTTTCTGTTACTATATATACATAAATTTGGTACCAGAAATGTTTCACACAGACAAAAAGGGGAATCCATTCTGCAGGAAAAGATGTTTGTGAACAAAACAACAACCCACCCCTGTGTTCTGCTTGTGTATAATTGTGTAACATAGACACATACACAAACTGACTCAGAACTTAGTATCGATCAGTTCATATAGAGTGACCACATGTTCCACCTGCATAGGGACCAGTCCTATAAGAGAAGCTTTTGTACCGGTATCTCAAGGACTTTCTTTGAGGAGCTATTTTGGTTTTTAGAAACTGACACTAATTTTCTATGTATCAATATTTTTAAGCCACTAATCAAATTCAAGGACCATCAAAGAAGACTGGAAGATAAAGCAGTTAGGTTATCAGACTAGATGACTAAACCAAACCGTGCCCCATGACAATACGATGCAGATGACCCTGAAAGATGAGCTCTGCTGAGGATACACTGTGTTACTGAACACATCTTCCTTTCTTTATATTTGGTCACCCTAAACTTACTGTAACTAGAGAAGGGTTCTTCTAGATCCATGCTGAGTGTTTATGTGGTCACTAAAAAGAGAAGAAAAGTAATCTCATGGCAATTAGCCAACACAGCTCTATAGACACCGTATTAAATATCTTCTATATTTAAAAGATTCCTGCGGTAAACCTTTAGTAGCATTTCGTATAGCTGCTGATGGAGAACTATGTTGAAACTGTCCCAAATTATTCTGCACAATGAGTTTGAGCACAACATAGTCAAGGAGAGCTCAGACTGAAAGTCAATATAAGCAAGGCAATGCAATGCAATTGGCTGTTGCTTTAGCTGTCCTTCAGAAACACACAGCAGAGGCTCACAGATATCTGCAGTAAAAAGCCTAGAAACAAAGCTTACATTAAGAGCCTGTCTAGCTTGAAATAAATGCCTAAACTTTCACGCTTAGCACTTCTGCAGTTCTGAGGAGAGAAAAGTGAGTAACTCTCCCCAAAAATTCAATTACTAATTTTTTTGTGTGTGAAATATGAATTATTGCCATCTCACTAACATAAACTTAGTTCTTAACATAAAGAAAAGGTCATATTTGGGATAAGGAAAAATTGCTTGTGCACTGTCTTGAAAAATCAAACGCAACTTATTTATGGTTTACAAATACCATCCTAAAAAAGGAAACACCTAAACAAAAAAAAAAACTCAACAAACAAACAAATCACTTTGGATATTGTCATTCTGAGCTTTGATTTAGTTGGCAGGAGAGTAGTATTCTCAGGGGCTAAATTTATTCCCTAAATTTAGGTACCTAATCTGGCAGATTGATTTCTCTATCTTCCCAATATGCTCAACAGTAAGAACAAAGCTCTTCAGAAAAGTTCTTCCAAAAGGCAAGTTTCTCTTCTGAATTGTCATTTGGAAATCTTCTGTTATTAATCACATAAGAAGCTGAGCACATCTAACTTCTTAAATTTATGAAGCTATGGCTGAAATGCAACAGTTTGAGTAGTTTTCTGAAATATTCAGTAAAGTTCAAGCCAAATCTTGTATCACCACCCATTTTATATGCTCATTTACTTGATAAGGATCAAATAAATGATCACCTGACTTCTCCTTAGCAACTTTCCATAACTTGTTAGTCAAAGCCTTGGCAACAAAGCCTTATAATTTTAATACATATTTATGTTACTCATTTGTTTCCACAGTAGATATTTATTTTTGTAAGTATGCAAAGCACTGAAACATCTCTCATTGATTTACACTCTGAAAGAACATTTTTCTCTTAATTGAAAAAGGTCACTGTTTTCCTCAATCATTACGTTTTCAATTTGAAATTTAAATTTTTGCATTAGAATATTATTTATTATCTTCCCTATTGGACAAACAAATATTAATTTATAAAAAATCCCAACATAGTCATAAATTAGGGCTAGACATTAGATTATTTAGCAGCAGATGTTCTCTCTCTCTCTCCACTGATTCACAACAAACTTTTTATTATCCTCTCCCTCACATCTTTTATACAGCTTCTTTGACCTTAAAGACCTTTGACCTTAAAGAGCAACTTTCTTGACTTTTGCTCAATATCTGCATTTGTTCTTATATTGCATTGATCAAAGTATTTTGTGAATCCTTCTATTTAATTTCCTTATTTTTGTCTTCACCTCTGTTATCCCCAACTAAGTAGACACACAGCTATCAGGCACAGGTTTTCTTCATCTCCTCGTAACTCCAATTTCATTTTAAAGTGTTTTTCATTTGTGTCAAATTCAGGATTTGCCCTGTTCACCTTTTCTAATTGCATTATTATTGACATTCTTCACCTTCACCATCTACTTCATTTACTTGTGGTAACAGAGTTTTCCATCCTAAAAAAAGGATACTTAACTTGTACATTCCACATTACTTGATAAGCAGCTCTTTACCACAAATACCAACTCTCTCCCTTTCAGGAATTTCTCCCAGAATCTTCTTCCAGACCTTCCCTCTCTGACATAATTTTCCAGGATCAATGTCAGTGCCCTTTTCTTCCACTCCCCATTTTTTCTCTGAGGTGACAAATTCATCACAACTGTCTGCCCTGCTGGAGAAGAGCCTCTGCCAGTACCACTCGCCTGCGTATTCCAAGTGATTATCTCCAGTGATGAGTTCAGCGAGTCTGTGGATGACTAAGGTATTTGTTCACTGCATTCAGCATAAGACATGTCTAAAAAACCAGCTTCCTCAGACTTAATCTTTCCACCATCTCCAAAGCTACCTAGGTCATAAGGCTAGACATTCAGAGGTGAGATCCACCTATCAACAATATACTGCCAAATGCCTGATGTAACTTCTAAATTATTACATATCAAGTTCATGGAAGTGACTTGCACTGAAGTCAAATTCTTTTGTCCACAGTTCGAGTGAGTGATGCATGCAAGGATTTTTTGTCCTTCAGCTTTCAGTTCTTGCATCATTCGGTGATATGTCTTCGTTTCCAGTCCTGGCTGTTGGTATATTTTTCTAGCAGAAATTGGAACTATGAAAATATGCTACTCTCTCTCTGGGAAACTTAGCAGCCGAAACCAGCTGCAGTGTTATCGTGTGGGAAATTATATCTTTACTGGCCTTGTTTGTTAATTCTAACCAAAATACTACCACGTGGGGACTAACCCCTTTTAACCAATTGTAGTGCTTTGGGAGATGTATGCTGTCTGTGTAACAGAGTCACTATCCAATCACCATGTAGTTAGTCGAGTGGACAAGAGTCTATAAATTGGGATGTAATGTAAACAATAAACGGGTCTCACTACACACCATATTGGCGTTTGAGTGATTCGTCCCAGCTCCGGCTACGAGCTCCGTTTCCTGTCGCGACACTGGCAAAGCATATAAACTTCCTAATTTCCACAGAGGCTTCTTTAGAGGTTCCTTCAAGCTTCCTTCTTCCTTTCTCCTGTATTGATGTAGGCCACACACTTGTACCAGTAAGCACTTGGGATCCAGTTCAGAACTTAAGGGTTTGCCAAAATATGACATAGCTGTGGTAAGGCAGTAACAGCAACTGAAGAGCATGCTTGTAGGCCTTAGGTAATGCTGCCTTGGTGTGGGAAGAGTGAGAGGTATTCTACTTTTTTTTCAGGTATTTAACCATATTAAATGTTTGTACAGCCTCTGATGGCTTCCAAATTCCGAAGAAGTAGCAGAAAAGTCTAATGGAAGTACCTATACATGGCCTGGTTTTCCCTAGTGCTCACAGCTAATGCAGAAGAGCCAGATCACTTTACAGCAGAATGAGGGTGCAGAGGAAGTGGCCAAAGAGTTTTCCTTCGAACTGAGAGAAACCTATTTAATAGGTAGTTTTGAAAATAACCGGGCAACTGAGTGTCCAAGAATGATGAGTTACTCACGGGTTACTCATTCCAAGCCTACCCCCACCAGAGTGGTTTTTCTGAGTATCTGAAGGGGTACTGCAGAAATAGAATTAAATTAAACTGCTCATAAAGGTATTAGACTGAACAGATTAGACCCTAGCAGATCATCTTTAATAGACGCTGGTTTTACTGTTACTCGAATTTCTAACTTCAAAGTTGAATGCATACTAGTCTGCATACACAGTGTGTCAGAGTAATTTCTTGAGTGCAAAACCCAATCATGTACTACATGACAATGATCAATATTTCCATGAAAAACAGGAGCTTAATCTCCTCTGAAATATGCCTGCTATCCCAAAAACTTAATATAATTAGTTCATATAAACAGTATTTGATAACAATTGCCCTCAAGTTAAATAAAGCCTAGGCTCTGCAGTAATGACTATCTGAAATACAAACTAGACTAAAAAACGGAACTAGATGTCATCTTACTGTGCAGTTAGGGGCTGAAAAGTATATTCTCTATACTAATAATAAGATCCTGTATTCAAAAAAACCAGAAAACATGTTATGGCTTATAGAATGAAAAGCTTTTTCTGAACTTAGTATTTGGATATATGAAAAAGTGTTAAAATACCTCCAAATAGAATGCAGGTTTATGGTAGGTGTAATCAAATTTTACAAAATTGATTCACATATATTTTCCTATTGAAACATGTCAAGCTTTTTCTATAGCTGCTTTGAATAAATAATTTAGGTATGAAAACATTTTACAGAGATGATCTATCTAGCATATGGCACACAGAGGCTATGCTGTACCTATTTTAATAGTCTCGGGACATAAAAAGGCTTTGAGGTTTAGTCCACAGAGACATTCTCTGCTTAAAGGGAGTAAGTCACACTTTATTATCAGATGTTGATACTTCAGGACAAAAATAATTGTTCTTTTTTGTACTGAAGACACTAATAATTAACTATAAACATTTTTAACAAAACTAACATTCAGTTAAAAATTGCTTCAGACAAAAAGGAAAAAATACCCACCAACTTTAAAAACTACCAGTTCTGTATTTCACTATTGGTTTGTGAAATAACATTTCATTATTAGGCAATCTCACGGCAAAATAATATATATGGTTCTTGATGTGGTCAGCCACTCTGGAAACTGCACTGAAGTCCTTTATTACGATTTCACAGATACAGAATTTAGAACCCAAGAAATAAAAATGTCCAAATTGCTTCAGAAGTGCTGCATTGATCCTTCAAAGAGGGCTTAAGAAATCCTTCTGTTGCCTTTCACGTGCCATAGATCCAAGTTTGCAGAAGACCAGTGAAAAAGTCTAGAGAAATGTATGATGAGTGGAACTAAGGAATTCCTTAAATTTTCTAGCAAAAAAAAAAAAATTCCCTCTCTCAAGTATGCACTTGCGTAATGCTTTTTGCCTAACCATCTGGACAGGCTCTATGCGTCATGGTTGTTTAGCAACTTATGGCTTTCATGGCAGCTTTGAATACATTATACCTGTATCCTATTCTCAGCCTCAAATTGTTTGGGAGGATTCTATATCTGCATAAAAGCTCCTTGCATAAGTCCCATTTACTCAGGATTTCCAACACCAATGAGGGTTTTCAAGAAGACTAAGTTGTTTACACTAAATACTGGGGTACAATTCCTCAAATTAATTAGCTGGTTTACAAAGTTAACCCCCAAACATTCAAACTAAGGGTGCAGCAAGCTGTAGTGCAGAAACAGGAAAAAGCAGAGTGAGAAAATAAATAGCTTCTTTTTTCTCTGAAGCTAGTATCCCTTAAAGTAATGTTTTTAGTTTGAAATGAGCCATGGAATACAGAACCACACTTATGAAAGGGAGGTATTGTAAGTATGCAGAAATGGCAAACTATATTTTTATTTGCTTGTGTATCACAGTTTTAACACATGACTAGAAAACTTCATGATTTTGAAAATCATGCAGATCAATTCAGGAGACAATTAAAGGACATGGTCAAAGTCAGGTCCATAAAATTTCATTACAAACAACTCGAACGGGATAGTTCTCTGAACTCCAGCCCAGATAGTTATGTCATAATATATTTTACAGATGGACAAGCACACCGTTTTTTTTTATAACAATAACTCAATTTACTTCATGAGACAGAAGTTCTAAATATATCTTTGGTCTAAATGAAAGCATAGTCAAATCACCCTTCAACTTCTTACCTTAAAAATCAACAATGCAGTAGGCTGAAAGCAGTGCCTAGATTTTTATAAATTTGCAAATCAAAGAGCACCTGTTTGTAAAGTGCTGCTTTGCTCACCTACTTAAATAATGTAATCAATACTAAATGACAACCTAGTATTCCCAAATTTCCTGCACAGTAAGCAGACACTTTTCTTGCCAATGTTTGTAGTAAGTAATCCTTCTAATTACAGCTAAGACAAATGTAGTTAATATTAACTTTTACTCAAGCATAAATATCACATCCATATGACATCGGAAGTTATCTAGGAGTGAGAATGTTATAATGGTTATAACAATTTTGTATAATATACTGGCATTAATAAGGGCAATGTAAATCAGTTGAATCCTACTTGACTAATGTTTTAGTTTTGCTAATGAACAATCACAACTTACACAATTTAAAGATCAGTGCAAACAAAATGTTTCCAAACTTCTGGGAAAGTTTGAAACTGGAGTTTGAACTTTCTTTTAGTTTCAGTTATATAAATTGTGCTTAGAGCCATTTCCTATCCAGACGCATGAAATACACTATTGAGACTCTTTTAAGGACAACCTGGAATATAACAGACATTTCTGACAAAATGAAGTTACAGTTCAAGCTGCCATGACTTTCTAAAGAAATGAATCCATGTCAACATTCCCCAAAGGGGCATTTCATAATGGCCTTCATTTATGCATTAACTGTGACGAAAACACTGTTTCTGGAATAAGAAGCATTTTTTGCCCTTAGTTTTCTTTCAGTAAAAATACTTACACTGTTCAAAATTACTAAAGTATCATCTACGGCAATTTCAGTGTTATTGCACAAATTATAAATTATGCTTTCTGAATTATGGATGGAATTTTTAAAAGGCTTCCATTTTTATAGTCTTTTGAAAGGACAATGAAATCTATAAAAAACCAAGATTACAATTTCAGCATTTAAAATCTACACAAAGTAATTCAAACAAATGTTATGACATTTAAGATAATGAAACTCTTCATTTATGCCAGGGTGTCCTACTTCACATATAAGGAGTCAGAACAGATGTCCAAATACTGTAATGCCAGAAGAAAGTCAGGGCATATCTTGATTAATACTCTCAGAGCAGTCCATGGTGTCTCTTTAAAACTGGCATGTGTTACTCCAAAACATCTATTCAAAATCCATTCTAGGAAACACAGCTAGACAAACTGTTCCCAAGACAAAAGGAAAACAATAAAGCTCTGTATAACCCTTTTAGCAATGTAAGCTGCATATTATCGACAGACTATTCATTGCGATCAACAAATGATTAATTGCAAATTTGTTGCTAAATTGACCACGAAAAAGACAAGCTTCAGGGTACTGTTAAAGAGGAAAAACTTATGTTAAAAATGATTGGAGACTTTTTGTAGTGAATTAATTCTAATCAATACTCTTGTTGACTACATAGTGGAATAATGACTTCCTTAAATATCATATGTACCCATTATTGCAGACATTCAAATTAATATTTAACCTAATGCCTTGGGTTTTTTTCTAATTTCACCTTTAAGAACTACAGTCTACTATCAAATGCATTATAAAAGAGATTTTTTGTAATATCTAATATCAATCATTTTGAAAGTCATAATATACAAGTAACAAAAATTTATAATACAAAAGTAATGACATTTCTTTAACTATTTACATGAAAGTCTTCTTTTTAGTTACTCTTGGCATGAGTGAAATATTACATGCCTTTAAGCACACCTACCTTAAAAACTTCTGAGAACTATGTAATCATTCAGTTTTGTGCAAAGGTATGGTTTCAGATTTTCCTAGCTACACCATTTTCCTTCTATTGTAGGTGCAGTCATATAATTAAGAGTCACCTCTTTAATTACAATTTTGTTCCTTTGAGGGTCAACACACTACTGCAAAATAGATAGCATTGATGGTTTGTGTTTGTTTTTTTGGGTTTGGGGTTTTTTTTTGCCATGCCAATGCTGTCTTGAAAAGTACTTTGTTTCTTGCATTTGACCAAGAGTCTGGTTCTCAAATTTTTGTTCAAGAAAAAAATGCCCATTAATTTACAAACACTGCTACTGATAAAGAAATCATTTAGTGATTTAAATATATTCCAAACTAAGTTCAAACTTACTGTTTTAAGCATAAATGGACTCATCCATATGTTTAAAAGTCTCTCACTAACGAAAACCTCTTATGAAGCAAGTTTCTTACAGATGTGTTGTAGGCTGAACTGCAGAGCTGTAACTATTTTTATTCTTTTATGTTTTCTCATTGAAATACTACAGAAACAGACTGAGCAACAGGTTGATCAGGATGAGCAACCTGATCTAATGGGAGGTGTCCCCGACCATGGTAGAGGGATTGGAACTAGATGATCTTTAATGCCCCTTCCAAGACAAACCATTCTACTAGCCTTTGAAACCTTTTGTTAAGAGATCTGTTGGATAGCTTATACAATGGCTTGTGGATTGTTTTTTGGGGGGGGATAAAATAAGAAATTATTTCCAGGCACTAGAAAACTTTCTTCTTCAACTTCACAACCACTCCTGCAATGTATATTAAATATATATATATACACACACATACCAAAGAAACTAATTTGAAAATATTCGAGCATCTATGACTCTAAAGCAAATGGTAAATTTACCTAGAAAGCACAAACAGACAAGGACAAAGCTTAAAGACAGAAGTCAAGCTGTTGACAAACTGATACCAGTTTTCAAAGGTCTACACAGGACAAATTCTGTCCTAATTAAGATTTCTGCTTTAAAGATCTCTGAAATACTGTTTTCTTTGAGGAACTCAGATTACATAAAGAATCCACGATACATAGCTTTCAGGTGCTTAGCCCAAGAGTAGAATCCAGACTGCAGAACTATAGCCAAAGCTCTATAAAACCAAAACGTGACCCAAAATCCAGTATGTTTTATGAGTCAAATACATCTGACTTTACCACTATGCCCTCTTCACTGGAGCCTCCAGTAAAGCTCCTCCACTCACTCAGTATCCAGAAACCTGCAAGGATGTATGTATGTCTATGCTTTAAAAGAGCTTAGCAGAGCTTATAAAATTACTCCATCTAGTCCAGTGTCTTGTTTCCTGTTGCGGTTAAAAGTAGATTCTTGAGGAAAAATTTAGGAAGCAAACATGAAGTGATACTCACTTAACAAACTCTCTCAGGCTCCAAAAGTTTTTTTGGCTCAGAAACTGCATTGATGGAAGCCTCCTGAATTTCAACAAAAGCAAACGCAAAGGCTTGCATCTAGGGTGGAATAATGCAACAATACAAGCTGGTGCTGACTATCTGGGAAGCGGATCTCTAGAAAACGATCCAGGGGTCCTTGTGAACAGTAAGTTAACCATAAGTCACTAGTTAGCCCTTGCAGCAAAGAAGGCAAAGACCATTCCGGGTTCTGTCAGCAAGAGTGTATCCATCATACACAGGGCAGTGACCCTTCCCTTCTGTTCAGCACTTTGAAACCACATTTGGCATACTGACGGGTTTTGGGGTCTCCATTACTAGAAACATATGGACATACTAGACTGTCCAGCAGAAGGGCATCAAGCTGCTCAGGGATGCTGCACACATTCCTTGGACAGGGCTGAAGCAACTTGCTCAGCCTTAAGTCTACATCTATCTGATCATAGGACACAGAAAAGACAGCCAGACTGGTCAGAGGCGCACAGTGATAAGACAAAAGGTTGTGAAATTTCCATTCTTGAAGGTGTTCAAGATTGAATTAAAGTGTCTGAAGAAACTGATCTTATTTGACTTGCTTTTAGTAAGAGGTTCATCTAGAGGACCTCCAGAGGATTCTTCTAATCTGAATTATTCTCTGAGAGCCAGAGGTCTCTGTTGAATAGTCCTTACTAAATGTCTCTTCTATTAATTTCACAATCTCTGGAGCCCATGCACTGCAAGCACCTTTGGAGGAGTTCCGTGGTTTAATTACATGCGGTATAGAGAAATGCTTCCTTTTGTTTGCCTTCAAGCTGGAACCTAGTAGCTTCATTTGATACCTTTCAGTTTTTACATGGGAAAAAAGAGCAAACAAACTCACCACCCACCCTCTCCTTCTCACTCATGAATATATAGAATTTACTATCTTCACTATGTTTTCTATACAAAGAATTTTAGCCTATGTAACTGTTCTCCTTATGGAAACTATTCCGTATCTTTGATCATTCCTCTCCCCTTACATGAAATCTTCCATTTTGATAAAAAAATTTGTGAAATGAGAGGATTAAAACTGTTCACAGTAATTCAAAAGGTAGACACACCTCAGGCATCATAGCAATCTATTTTTTTTCCTTTATTACTATCCTAATTAGAGAACAGAGTTGCTGATGATGATGCTTTAATGTTTTATACAATAAGCTAGAGTCTAAAACAGTCACTAAAGACACAAGCTTCAGGATTTGGCTACCCTCTCATTAAATAAATGCTTCCTAATGTCCAGTCTAACCCTTCCCTGATGTAGTTTTGAATAGTTTCTATGTGTCCTGTCACTGGATACCAGGGAGAAAAGATCAGCACCTCCATTTCCGTGCCCCCTCCTCAAAAAGCTGTAGGGAGCGGTGAGGTCGACTCTCAGTTTCTTTTTCTCCAAACTAGTCAAACACAGTGTCCTTAGCTCCTCCTCAGAGGACACACCTTCCATCCCTTTCACCAGCTTTGTTGCCCTTCTCTGGATGCATTCAAGTTCCTTACCGTCCTTAAACTGTGAAGCCCAGAACTGCACACAGCACTCAAGGTGAGGCCACATCAATGCTAAAAACAGGTCTGTAGTTTCCCAGGTCTTTCCTCACGCCTTTCTTGTAAATTGGAATTTGCTTCCCTTGGTTTTTTGGTTTGGTGTTTGGTTTGGGGTTTTTTTTTTGGTGTGTGTGCTTTGCATTTTTTTAAGCTGAAAATTATCATGTCCTTTATGTAGAAATCGGTGCTAAGGCCTCTGTATTCACTACTCTCACCATGTACCATTCTACACCTTAAAATTACCCATGGCCATAGATAGAAATGTTCCTCAGGGAGATTGTCTCTAGCAGTTAAATAGTATTTATTACAATAGCTGAGTTGTTTTTCACAAACCCGTATTGTCAAAGATCAGCATTTCTTTTCCCTGCAAACAATAAGGGATGCTAATAATGTGTTCTCAAAACACTAATACGAAACACAACAAAACACTTTTTTCTTCACTAAGATATGTAGAGTCATAGGATAGGGCTTTGTTTGTAACCAAAAGTGCAAATGTTATGTCTAGTTTTTATTAAAGAGATATCAACAGCTATAACATCTCACAAAAAAAATAAAACATTTGTATAACAAAGTAGCTTCCATTTGGTATAATAATGATTTTAAACTTGGCCTTTAAACTATATGTTCATAGAGAATCTTTTCTGTAGGTTTGTTTTTGTTTCTGGTTTTGGTTTGTTTTTTTTTTAATAGGAGTCCTTTGTAATTCTGATACGTAAACCAAAAAAACTGACATGCTATGTGAATTGAGTACCCTCTTCGGATTCCAGCTGGCTTGGCTGCATGCCTTTCTAATGGTAATGAAGTCACACAGCTGCTAGGACAATCAGCTGGAGTTCAGATCATCACTAGCTTAAATGGATATCCACTGACTGGCTCCTTATTAGAACTCATTAAAGTTCAGTGTTAACAAACTGTAGGGTTACATAGGTTTACATGGTTACAGCAAAGTGTCTTTTAAAAATGAACTTGTGGGAGCTGAAAAAAAATCTCTCCTTCTGCCTATAAATGTTACTTTGTGCTGGTCAGCTCAAGAAATGTGCAATCCTGCTCCCAGCTAAATGAAAGGAAAATTCCCATTCATTTGCATGGAAGTAAAACAAATCAGTTCCCAACGTTTCAGGGATTCTTGAAGAATACTGCTATTCAGGTTACTTCAGAATGCCTCAGCTACAGGGTCATGAAGTATTCAGCTATGTCCAATTTTCAGCTTAGAATGCAGTGCACATTAGACCTGTGAGAATTTACCAGGTTTACGTGGCCCATCAAATTGCTAGTAGGTTTATGCTACTTAAAATGGTGACGTTTCACCATTTCTACATGAGAACAATTTTCTATTATAAAGATATGAGTAGATGTAAAATATTCTTTTTTAGCCTAACAGTACTACACAAGCCTCAGTGTCTTAACTGTCTTCCCTATAGATCAATGGAAAAGTACAAAATGTGTCAATTTTTCATTACTGGTATCCTTTTCACCTCTACAGTTTCTGACACCTGTTTTTATTGAACAAAATTGAATTATTAAACCTTATTAGAACATGGAACATGCTATGGTGCTTGCTTCACATAGTAAATGGGATAAAAGGTTAAATCAGCCTAGTTTGAATGTGCAGTGACAGACCTTCTAAAGCATTCTTCACATTCGTCAAAACTGATACAGTCCTTAGACAAAATTTCAGCTGTTATGAGTAATAGAACCAAATGGTTTCAATCATGGGAACAGGTGTTAACTGCTCTACTAGTGAAAATTTCAGTGAGAAATAACAGTGGGTGAACAACCGAGCCTCTTTAAATTAATGAGAATTTTTTTTACAGATAAGTCAGTGGTTGGGATTTTGGTAATCAGCTTTATAAGTGACCTCACAACAAAGGAGCTGCACAATATAAAATTTATATTGGACTTAAAAGGACCTTCTACATAAGGACTTTATCCTATTTTTATCTTATCTTTATAGAGATTTATGCAAACAAGAAAAAATCCACCCAAATTATAAGCAAAATACATCCTATGCTCCAAACAGTTCTGACTTTTGATCTCTTTCCTTTCTAAGGCTTATCCAGCTCTTCCCCATTGGGTTTCCTCTACAAATAAAAAACTAGTCAGTTATGTGAAACTCAGACGACGGACTTTGGCAACACCTCCAGATTATAATCAGCAAAATATCATAACTCCCACTAACCAATATATGGAAACTCGCCCACATAAATGATATCATCCTGATGCAACTAAGCATGCTCAAACTGAGCAGTGACATTCATGCACAGGGAGAAGTACACAGAAGGAAAATAACAATACTCCTACAGCTAATTACACTCAAAGAGAAACAGGCAAATAATTCCTTTACACTTGCACATACTCTAAATTCTACACTGTAGCTCTTGCTACTAACAAAAATATTATTTTAGTTTTGATTTCAAAATTACTTTAGTGGCTATGAAAACTGGCAGGATGACAACATTTTCTACATAAAGTCCTATATTTACCCACCAAGCTTAGGTCTCCTTGCCAATATCCTTTGGCTTTTAGCTACAGGGGCTACTTCTGCTGGCAAGCAATAAGTTCACTTCCATGGTTCACAGTTGAGGCTGTCAACAAATGTGCCAACTGAATGACATGGATATCTATTCAATAGAGAAGACTCAGCAGAATTATTCTATAGGTTGTATAAATGTCACTTGGTGATAACTTTTGGTTACTGTACACCTCAGCTGAATTTAAGTAACTGATGTAGAAAGGAAAAGTTCTGTAATCCATTACTTCTCTTAGAAACTTACCCAGAAACCAATGAACCAACCAACTACATCCAACAACTGTTAACTGACCTGATTTTGTCGACTAGTAAGTACACAATTTACTATAATTTACAACTCCAACTCAAAACCTACTTATATCAGTGCAAACATTGCTATTAACTTCTGTAAGCTTCTGATTAGCTTTTACCAACTTAAAAAAAACCAGGTATTTTTCAGACGGCAAATGAGCAGAAATAGTTTCAACTCAAATGACATGTATTTTATTTTCCTCTCTTTGGATTTAGAAAAGGTAGCTTCAGTAAGCAAAAACAAATTAGGATGAGTACATCATCTTTTTCTACTTCCAATCACTACAGTATACAGGTATGTCCACAGGATATAACAAAGTGTTAAAGTGGTGTCCAAAAGAGAGAGACTTCGCACAAAACAGGAGCCACTTGCAGTGTTTTGCAGTGTAACCATCTAGAGCAATTGCTCTTGGCACAGGCCTCACCAATTTGTGAGCAGGCAAAATGCCATCTGAACAGATGGCATGAGGTACAAGCCAAATAGCCATGTATGTGCATCGGCTGTGGGTAGTAATGGCATGATTCCCAGCCATGAAGGTCTAAACAGTTGTCCATCCTGATCCTACACGCTCATGTTTATGGAGAATTGTCATCAATAACCCAGCTTTGTACTAAATTAGCTTTCGAATAAAAAATGTTCCTGGAGCTGAAAATGGCAGATAGTTGAATTTCAAGAGAACTCCCATGTTAATTTCTTTATTATTTCATTTAACAACTGAAAAAAAAAAGAAGAAAAGGCTCCTGTTTCCTACACCCATAGTACTTGTTGCTTGCTGCTGTGGTATACTGTGCAGCCAAAAAACTTGATTTGAAGAGCGGAGCGTTAGCCTTTGGGTAAGGGAAAGCCTGTGCTGTAAAACTGCACATTGGTTGTGTCAACATCCTCCTCTTTCTTCTTTTTCCTAGATTATACAACTGTTCCCATGAAATAAAAGAACAAAATGTTCTCTAGTTTGGAGATTCACAGGAATTAGTCAAAGAATTATGAACACACCCATGCTGGGTATAATCAACTGTACCTGGAGCTTTACAAACTTTATCCATCCCCATAATCATGGGCCTACAAAACAGCACCAATTCAGCTTTGCCTGCCATCTTTACAAGCAGTGCGTCTCAGCTACATCTGAAGATCTAAACCAACGATTTTGCCTAGGCTTGTAGATCCACAGAACACAAACGTTAATTTGCTATTCAACTTATCATTTTTATTTTTCCGAATGCTGGGAAAAAACAAAAAACCCCCAAGAAACGAAAGACAGACACCATTCTGTAAACAGAATTGACTACCTGAAAAAAACCCAAACCCTCACTTAATTTTTCAAACCAATCTTCTGATGCTTACTAAACTTTATTTTCAAGCAACAGTATTGGATACTATATTGGCGCTCATTCAATGGTACAAGATCTTTTAGCTTACATAACCTGTAATAGTATAACTTTTCAGGGAAAATGTTGTCAGCTGCAATTTAGTTTTACTAAACAATCTATCCTTACGAACTTGCCAATGTAGATAAACTGACTGTGTGTGGATGACTTGGGCTGATTCAATAGTGTACCTACCAATGTTCAATACCATGCACAAAAGACCATCAACTATAGCCTTTTAAGACACTTCTTGATGGATGCCTTTTGCATATGCCAAACAATCTGGCAAACAAGAAGACAAATTTGGTACCCTTGAAACAAGAATAACAACAAAAAGCCTACTACAGATTTTAACAGGATCAGGAAATGGCCTGTAAACTTAACGACAGATTCCAGATTATCAAGATTTATGTATAAGCGATCAAAAAGAATTGTAGGAATATTTGGGGAGGAAAAGGTGCGTAACTATAGGTTACTTTTCACAGTTGTCTATTGTTTCACTTGTGCAAAGAACTAACAGAAAGAGAGAAGTTTGTTTGAAATAGAAAACAAAATTAAGGAAAAAAACCCTAGTATAATCCCAAGTAAAGCTGTAATGGTCAAGAATCTGCTAAATTACCTCTTTATTTGCTTTTGCAGCACGTCTTGAGCATATTGCATGTTTTAACCTTACAGAAAGAACCTGTCTATTCTTAAAAGGATTTAACAATGCAACTGTATGTAAAATAGGCTAACAAACATAAAGCTTACACAGAAAACCAAATTTTTTGCAACAGAGCTAAAAGTTTCAACTAATTCTCAGTAAACCATATGTGTACAGGTGGTTAAACCTCTTCTTCCCACTTCTCATGGTTTGAACTCAGATGGCAACTAAGCACCACGCAGCTGCTCACTC
>NW_010393480.1:6639-28602 GCF_000710305.1 Buceros rhinoceros silvestris | reverse complement strand
TATCTCAGATGAGGAAAAATTGCAAAGTAGTATCCATAGATGCTGATTGGAGTAAACTTAATAGAAAAAAAAAGACTATGGACTAATTTGTTCATAGTGTATCTATGGACTTATTTGTTCATGGTCTATCTATGGACTTATTTGTTCATTTATTATGAACACAATTCTTGGACAAAGACTTAAGTGGAAAGCGTTTGCATAGCTGGCCTAAAATCTCTTCAGAAGTCTCTTCTTTCTGTTTATAAAAGTTTTACTCTTTTGGTCTAAAGACTGAAACTATAGAACATTATTCCAAAGATTAGCAGCATACCACAAATAATCAAATGCAGAGCAGAAGAGCTTCTTTTGTCAACAGTTCATGGACTCAGCTACAGCCACTTCTAATAAGGTGCAATTTAGTAAAAATAATAAAAATCAGTGAAGACAGACTATCCATTCAGTAATTTAGTTCGATAAGTTCACTTCAAAGAAAAACTTATGATATGCCAATCTATTTTGCTTTCACACTTGTCCCACCCCCAATGCGTATTTTCAAAGACGTAGTATATTCTAAATGCTAATTAACTACTATTCCTTTTAAACTCATGTATATCCCTACAAATCTGACAGGGCGGGGGTTTTATATGGATATAAGACTAAGAAATTACATTCTCATTAAAATGCAAACAAATCAGAAAGACCTTACTTTAATCCTTCATAAACCACTAATGGAACAAGCATATTTTCTATCTATCTATCTCAGCAAAATACTCATACCAAAGAGCAGCTAAGAACATGAACACACTTCAAGCCTAGCGACCCACTCATGGAGGTCTCCATTTAAGGAGGTCTCAGTGCTTGCACTTTCAACTCGTTTTAATGTAATCTGCCCATTTTCTGGATTAAACTGTGGATTTTCTGCCCTCACTTTTCATTCAACTTCTCAGAGAAACAATTCTGGTATACTCGTAAACAGTAATTAGCCAATCAACAATGCCACAAGCTGGAAACAACCCATTCTACCAGCTCATATATTTTAAAAAAAAAAAAAGTCTTTACAGTCATTGGGTTAGGCAACAGTGAAAATTATATAATCATCATGCACAGGCATGCACATGCTCCTTTCTATTTTCCATACTGATGCCTCAATATAAATGAAGAAGTAATCTCTATGGAGGAGGGACTCTTTTTTCACATGCTTTTATACCTACAAGTGAAGTCATTAATCATTTCTGCCATGCAAGTAAGTGATTACTTCCGCTCATCTGTAACAAAAAAGCATACTGGGAGCTCAAAATCTTTCCATCTCTAACACAAAACTGCAAAATAAAAACAAGTAGAGAATCTTGCTGTCAAATGGTAACAAGTCTACTTTAAAAAAGAAAGCACAGCTTGCAGTTTTGAGGGGAGCAATTAATGCTCTAAGGTTTTAAAACTTAGCTGTATAAAGAAGAGTTGCACAGAAGATATAAAAATGTGTGTTTAAGGTTAGTCACATAAAATTTACAGAGGACCTTATAATTCACCAAATATTATTATTATGCCATATTCAGTACATGCATACCAAAATATTTCATAATCCATGACAGAGCCCAGGTTTCTGAACATTTAAGTGTTAAGATCATTTTTATGAAACTTGATTGTAGCAGACCCCAAAGTTTGGGTTCTCTACCACGAACCTCAGTCATTTAATTTCTTTACTTAGGAACAATTTTAGTTTCAAGTGTTGTACAAACTGCCTAATATCATGAAGTCAGAGAATTACAGAGATGATTTCCAAGTATTGTGCCAAAAATTGAAATGTGTGTAGCTCATTTGTGGCAAAATTTGAAATGCACACGTTCTAAGTATGGAAGCAGAAGTGTTCAGCTGAGAAGCTATGTATACAAACACCACATGAATTTTTATGACACCCCAAACCTTCTTAGCCAAAAAACCCCACAAACCTAAACTCCTTTTTTTAGAACTCCCACACCACCATCATGAAAATGTCACTTTTTCTGTTACCCTGCCTTACAGGAGACCAGACACAAATTCAGACCCTGCAAGCCAGCAGGCAAGAAACCTGAACATAGGTGTTTGGTTTTTTAATGTGCGTGAGGCTTTGAGTTGGTATCTAATGCCCACTGAGATCAGTAACATTTTGATGCAGGAGTGGACAGCACTGATGGCAAACCTGCTTAAGCACTTCTGAAAACCCTACTGCATGCTTAAAATGTCGCTTCGTCTAGTCTGAACTACTAATAACACTTCTACATTTTCATGGTTACAATTGCCATTATTTATGACTTTCCTGACCCCGGAGAAAACTGCAGGCAGTTCTTCCAAAAGGACTAAGTCAAATTGACGGGTAGTTATCTTTTTGACCCTTTTGTTTAACAAATGCTTCGGTCGCTTTCTATCTGGACTTAGATAAATGAGTAACAAATTAAAAGAAACGTTTTTATGATTCACTGCAGTAGCTTGCTTTTTGTGCTTTTCTCTTTTCTCATACAAGGTTAAAAGTGACTGGTAAACCTTTTAAGGTTATTGAAACTAAATTATTAACGCAGTGTTTCACCTTCCTTTTGTCCTCTTCGTGGCATTCTCCCTGATTGCTTACTGCTACTCCACTCCTACAAGTTGTAAATCAAATGAAAAATCTTTAAAGTACAAAACCATCTGATTAAAATTTTCATCCACAAGGGAACCACAGATATGACAAGAAGCGACATTATGCAGTTTTTACATTTAAAACATCTGACAGTCTTTTCTTCCATGTGTGCGAAAATTGAGCCCTTTCATCTTTGGAGGCAATAAAAAAGATGATTCTCACTCATAAAACCCATTTGCAATCTTCAAAACATCTTTGATATTCTCCTCCATTGCATAACTGCATTCGGTGCATTATATGCAGGCATAAAGTATCGTGAAACTCACAGCGAGTCTGGAAAAATTTGAACTTCTCCCAGCTCAAACCTATACGGTTCACAGGTTTGCTGAGATTATCCATCAAACTCAGCACCAGATCATTCACCAGAGAGTCCACGCTATCTGGACAGAAGGAAACATAAAGGGAAGACAGGTGGTAAACCATGATCAAGGGGTCTAATAAAAACCTATAGAGAAACTTCTGAGGGAAAACATGTATCTTTAAGCAATGAACTCTATCTAGAAGGAAGCCAAATACTAATTTACATTTTTCTGAAGTTTTTAATGTAATGCCTATCTTTTCTATGATAGGGTTTTATTTGACAGCATATATCTGAAAAGTTGGCAAACAACTTTCTAAATGCTGCTCTTCAGCAGCAGACTATAGGATGAACCATCACAAAGTTTTCAAGATCTGAGCTCCTGATTCTCCAAAATAGAACAAACCAAGCAAAGTGCTGCATTTCAGTTTTCACTGGATTTCGTAGCTGCTGCACATTTATGGTTTGCTAGGTTGGCATAAAGTTACTGCACATATGCCACAGCGGTATGAGGTTTGTTTCTCCAGCAGTGGAATTCCTGAACTGGAGTTAAAACATCAGCCTGAGTCATGAGCAGGCCCTGAAGAAAGCCTATGGTGCTAATACTACACTATTAAACATCTAATAACACATCAATGCCTAATAACACATTCATTATGGAGATACAAAGTTACAGAGAAGCACTGAGCTCTTATTAAGTTGCAGCACTGTCTGCTGAGCCAGCTTCTCGTTCGTCCCATTGACATATTATTTGAACACAACAGGATCAACAAGATGTCCTGTAAGCCAATTGTTACAGTTCTAAAATGAGTATTTGGGATACTAGAGCCAAAAGCACAGAAATAGCTCCTTCCTGATCCAATGGCATGTGATGCACAGTGTTTCTCTGAAGAACAAGATCAGTGACACAGCACAGGGAGCTCAGGCTGGTTGAAAAGATCTCCAAGCAGGAAAACCTGTATGCGTGGCAAGCTTCAGGAAACCATCCCAAGAACTCATGGAGAATGACTGAAGTGAATACCTGCGATACCATATTTGGGTGAATAATGCTAATCGAGAGAGATTCTTCACAAGGAAAGGTCCTCAAAGATATTTTTTCTCCTTTATTTAGGACTTAAGGTACCAACTGCATTTTCTGTTTCATGCAGAAGAAAAGCATCATCTCAGCAGGAGTGGATAGCACTGATGGCAAACTGCATGGGAAGGCACGAGCTTCTGTGATGGACAGATAGGACTAACCCATGAGTAGTGGCTGAAGACAGCAACTGGGATGATCACAGCTCTGAGCCAGAAGATGGTAACCTGTCGGCATTTGTGCCATACTCAATCTAGCACCCTCATTTTTCCCTGCGGCATTAAAATCTGTATTGCAATTTCCTACTGGAAAGCAATTTTCTCATGGAAACCTGAGGAAGCTGCATAGGGAACGAAGGAGCTCTTATGACTTGTATTTATTGAGCAATTTGTTTTTTCAGATCTCAGTTTGTCTTCCTTTCCCCTTACCTTTTTCTTCCTGCCTTTGTTTTGGTGTTCAGACACTTAGACTCTCACAATCAATCAGAGCAAAGTAGCTTCTGCAAACCTGCTTAGAGGAAAATATATTCCTCCTCAGCCCTTCAACCCTATCCCTAGAAAGCAGCTGTTTCTCTGAATATATAAGGCAGCAGCATCTGAAAAAGGGAGTATGACATTACATGACAGGAGAAATCATTTAACTTCTGCCACCTCATTGCTTTGTAGAATTTGGAACTTGTGTAATAGAAGCTGTAGTTTAAATGATTTAGAGATCTGTTTATACAATATACATTTAAAAAAGTCACTGGACAGAATAAAGAAAGGCAAGGGCATAAATAGCCAGGAATCCTCAGCAAGATGCCATAACCTTCAGGGAGATTCATAATCTTTTCCTCTAGCCCAGGGAATCTTTTACTCTAGAGTGGCATAGCTGTGACAAAGGGAGAAATGCAGCACAAAAGGGTGAAAGTGAATTCCAGCCTTTCATTTGCTAAAAGCTGCCATGGCCACTGAGGCATCAGATGATGAGTTTGGCTCCTCTGTTTCAGCAGCCACCATGACACATTGTGCAAGGCCTCCAGCTGAGTCAGTACAAGCTTGCTGTGCTCCCCGCACACAGATGGGAGTAGGCAGGGAAATGTCAAGCTACTTGGATTAGCTCAGTGTTGGTCATGCACAGAAGCAAGGCTCAGGGCACCCAAGGAATCCTAAATAAAAGACAAAGCATCCTCTCCAGTTTAGGCACCTCAGTTTTTAGGCATTAGTCATCAAGGTTCCTCCAAGCTGGTAAGTCTTGCTCTGTGCTTAGATGCTTTCAGAGCTGTGCATCCCAGCAGTGAAGGTACCCTGTTCTGGCAATGAAATAAAGCCATCACATAAAAATGTGATATGACGTATTAAGTTTTCAAATCACTTGGAACACATGCATGCAGTTAACACTATTATGGTTGCCAATCGCCTTGAAGGAAAAGCAATCTTCCCCATCCACTCGTTCTACGTCTGGAATCTTTTTTGTCTGACATATTTCAGTAATTGGGCACATTTATTCCTCAGCTAGTTCTAACACAAGCAGTAGAAGCTGCATCTTGAATCTATGCGAGCAAGCTGTCAAGTGATGTGAAAAAAATTAACATTGCCAACAGTACGCAACACATGGATGAATGTTACTCCGCCTGATGGGATGCGCAATTGTTAAATCTCATACAAATGTCTATGTATTATTTCTCCATTTCTCCCTGAACGCTCTATGGTTTTGGTTGACGGTTATTTCCAGTTCAAACTATCTCCTTAAGCATTATCTCCCATGTTCTCTACCTGCTGTAACATCCATCAATGGCTCTCACTCTCTTCAGTGACTTGTTTCATTGCCTTCCTTTCCATTTTCTCTGTACTAATACCATCCTCTCCTGGCCTCTCTGACTCAAGGCAAAAATCAGGTCCTGTTCTTCCTCTATAAACAATTTAGAGAAGTATTTTGAAGTAGGAATGGCCAAGAGTTTGCCTGTTCTACCTTTTGAACAGAGATAAAGCAATAGCTTTTTTTTGTATTGTACTTTTGTGTATCAATGCCAAAGCACATATCATCTACAAAAAAACCTCAATCAAGTATTAAAAAAAAATCTACCGCCCAATTCTCCTCTTGCAAATTTCCAATTGATTAAAGGTGCCATCATGTTTAGAGTGCTCAAGCATAAAATAGGGCAAAAAGGAAAGTACTACCACGGCATCAGTATTTTTTTTTTCTTTTTACTACTCCTAGCCCAGATCTTCAGGATCCTCCTTGCTCCTCGCTCAGTTTCACAGGAAAAGGAAATCATTTAAACATGGAACAAAATAACTTCTTAGGAGAGCTGCTACCATATTGCTAAACAGCAGTTCATTGTTCCCTTGCTGTGGATAGTTTTAGCTTTAGGTCTTTATTTTACTCAAAGATCTCTTACTTACCAATGCCCTGACCTTGGCATCTGCGCTACTCCTCTTAAAGCTAATGTGATCTGCTCACACAAAGCAGACTATTGCCAAGGAGCATAAGCAGCCCTAGTGATGTCACTGAACTCATTACAGATATAGTTGACTTCTTGGCCCTAGAAAACCTAATTATTAAATGTAACCTTAGCTGAAAACAGTAGTGCTTGTTGATAAGCAAAGCAAAACAATAGGTGTTTTGTTCAAACAAAAATAGTACTTGACCAATAAATAGGAGCTCCTACTTTACAACTCTGGCAAACTGTAATTAACCATGGAATTCCTCAGATAATTGATATAAAAAAAGAATGGAGTATTTTGAAATACAAACACATGCATAAGTTGAAAATCTAATTCCTAATGTAATTCACAGCATTAACACCAGGTCTAGAAGATTTCACGGTTCACTTTAGTAAACAGCAAATGCTGCACATTCTCACTCTGAGGACCTATTACGTAGATAGCTAACCCTAACATAAAACTGATACAATCTATCTTCTGAGAATTGTTTTAAAATATAACTTTTATAGCAAATGCAAAACACAATGTGTTGTAAACGTGATGGCTGTATTTATTTGTTGCTGTAGCTATGGAATGCACATTTAGAAAGGAAAAATACACTTCAAACACTACCACTGACAATAAGAGCCTTATGCTTCTACACCCCATTAAACATAAACTGATATATAAAATCACAGCACTGTTGAATCAGTTTCTTCTTCCAATGCATTTGCTTCTTGAAATTTCTTGGATTTGTCCTAAGCTTTAATGTATTTATTTTATCTATTATTGTATATTAAAGAAGCCAACAACTACCCGATGATTTCTGGGTCACTGCAGTCCACCAATAAAATTTACACAAACACCTAAATCAGAGAAACCAAGTATTCTTGAAATACAAGTGGCTAAAGGAAGAGTTAAAAAAAAGAGATTTTAAGTGAATGTTCTGCAGGGTCAAGGTGCTGTCTTCATGCTGCCCGGAATATGCCTAGACTATTCACTATATACTTCCCTCCCCCTTTGTTTCTATAAACAAAATTGGAAACAATGCTCCCCAAATAGTAAAAGGCTAAACTGAACAGAATATACAGGTCTAAGTACTGAGCCCCCAAATAACTTTAATGGGCTTGGTGCAGCTCTGCAGGAATTTACTCTGATTTACTTACAAAATAAGCCACATATAGTCACCTTTGGAAAAAAAGCAGGTGGATCACCTGCATTTTAGTATGGAAAACTTTTCCTAGATTGAGAATGGATATTCCATTATTTGAGGCATTTAATGTTTGGTTGATTGAAGTGAGCCTGGTGATGATGCTATGGAGGACAACCCTGCAGAGACAGTATTCATCTGTCACAGACTAATAAAAGCCTCTCATATTTTTTTTCCTACAGGTATTGCAGCCTAGTTTGGTATAACAATTTCCTCTCATCCTTACTGTGAGCTTCAGGATTTCATGAAAAAAATTTGCACTCTAGGTTTGAAGACTGACTGCTGAAGCCAGTGAGGAATCAGTGCAAAAATACTACTGCACAGACCAAAGTTATTCAAAAACAAAAGAATATACATATACATTATCTATAACATTTTCATCACATAGGATAATAAAACTAAAATACACGTAATAGTTTAAAAAAACAGCAGTTAAAATACATTTTGCACTGAGGAAGGTAGTTTTAAAGGAAGCGAAATCATACACACATATGAGAGCTTCAAATGGAAAAAAGCATACACACCCTTTAGCTTTTTTGGTTTGGCTTTTTTTTTTTTTATGTGAGAGGATTGGGTATATCTGACAGATGTCAAGGTCAAGTCACCCAACCTTTGGAGCTAATACAAACTATTATAGCACTCTACACATATGTGTCACAAAAAATGAATGTGATTTTAAACTCTTAACCACAGATTACAGACTGGCTTCCTGCGACTTTTTTAAACAGATAGTTAGAAGCAAGGATGAAAGAAAGTATTTTTGTGATCTGTTGTTCATACAAAAATGTTATCTTTGTTTTGTTTAAGTGTCACAGCTTGCTACAGTAATGAGCTGAACAGAATACTTTAAAGTGTTTAGCTTTTAAAATGAGCAGATTCAGGAAGGGGCACAATAACATCTTAATGCCTAACAAATCAGTAAACACTGCACATACCTGAAGGCCTTAATGTTTAAGGTCTTTCTTAAAACCCAAAAAGGTGTAAGTCTCAAAGCACTGATTTTAATGTCAGACTCGGTATCGTTGCTGTATAATTATCTAATGCCTAGTATGTCCTTGTACAGAACAAAATGCATCACGTAATCACACTCCATAATAACATGCACATACTTCAGTACAAAATACACCACTACGATTTTCTGTTAAGTGAACTTTGCTAAAAATTGTAACTATCTGATGTTTTTCCATTTCTGTTATTCTGGCCCTGCTCTTCTGTTTGTCTCCTCCATTGGCAGCATCTGAACGGTACCACAGGCAGCAAGGGGTCAAGATTAGTTATTTGCTATACAGTTACACCCAACATAGCGGGGCCTGACCTACATGGTGCTTCTCCGATATGCATGTTAAATCAAAGATCAAACACTAGTAATGTCTAGGCAAAGGCATTCAAAAAAGGCTAATTCAGCTCTCACTGAACATTCCCAGAGCATGGAGAAGGTTGACTAGCGGGATGTGGGGCATAATGCGGTACATATACTGCTTATACTACTCTCATTTCTCTCTCCAAAAGCTCTTGGTGTTTTCTGACAAACTTATTATCTGGAGTGAGGGACCATCTGACTCGCAATTTTAGTTGATACACTATGCCTCACCTTCAAAATACACTGGCATTGCATTCATGGCTCTGCTGCAATGTCCCATGCACAATTCTGTTCACTATGACTATTTCATTTTTGCTCTTGTCAATGACAATGCAAGACAGAGTGCAAATTAATTGGACTAGAAATACAATCTTGTAAGAAATTACCACAATTTTTTTAAAAAATTGTTTCTTTATAAACCAGATCATAACCTCCTAACTACAAAACTAAAGATTCCATGAAAGAGACTAAGAGGAACTTAACACTCTGTATAGTCAATGTTTTTTCTATTAATGCAAGGAATGTCCTTAATTGTTTCAACCACTAGAGATGAAAGAGAAATCTGTCTAATCCTGTAAAACAAACTATCGTAAGTGCTGAGACTCTGACCACTGAATTATTGCCAGGTAACTTAATCCCACTGCTTTCAAATTAAAAATGAAATTTGAGCTACTGCTGCTCTGCTCTAAAAAAACCGATGCTTCTAACACAAGAGTAAAGAACATCAAGCAATTGCAATAAAAGAAGAAAAGCGTGTCAACTACATCCACTTAGTATTGGTTTTGTGCATCTTTATCCTTCTCGCAGCTTTCTTCCAGTCATTCTGTCAAAGACGATCCTCATATTTTCATTTCAGTGCTGTCACACTGGATAAGGTACTTGTAATACTGGAAGAAGATTTGTGATTAGTTACTACAGTATTTCTTCTCATGTCATCTTCGTTTTCTCTTTTCAAGTCATCCACTTTCACAAAAGCTAAAAACACCTGATGTTGCCTCCTAGGATAAACATATGTCCATGTCTATTAATCTTGGTCTAGAAATATTTGCATACCATATGGTCAATGATTTCCAATGCTGAGATCTCCTCTTAGGCACCAAGATGAAAATGGGTTAATTCAGTGCAGAAAACCCCAAATACACGTTTCAAAATTATGGATATTTTGTCATTTAAAGTAAGTCTTACTGGACTACAGAAAATGGACAAAAATTAAGTATCTAAACTGGAAAATGTTGCCCTAAGTATGGACTTCTTAAATTGAAATGCTGAAGCAAGCCTTATAAATGGCTATTTTGTCAATTACAGTAATGGAGAATGAAAATCCTAGCAAAACCCTATAAAACCCTTAATATAAGAAAATTTTACAGGTTTTGAAACAGTATTACCTTGTATCTTTCTTAATAGCCAGCTATAAAAAAGGGTGATGTAATCTGGGTGTTCAGAATCACCCGGTCATGCCCCTTCCATGTCCACATTTTTCCCGCTCCCACTGCCATGCTTATACCCTAAAATAATTTTCACCAAACTCCAGCTCTGGCAATGACCAGGCTCTTCATGAGGCTTAGTGATGCCACTAGCCCAGTAGAAAACTAACCTGGGTAGGAAAGAGAGCTTTCTGTACAGTCAGTGAGCAGACCCGCTTCACCAAATAGACCCGTGATTCCTGAGCTGGCACTGGAAGAAGGTCAGACCATCAGAAATGGAGGAAGCTGGCAGGACAATGAAACATTCCTCTTTTTTGATGGTTGTGAAATACCACACCAGCTCAGAGGCAGAGCATTAGAGCTCTGGGAATGGGAACTGGTTCTACACAGAAATACTAACATCAGTGGTGATGTCCTCAGGTTCACTTTCTCAGCAACACTAATGTCTCTGTATGCGAAATTCTTCAGCAAGGTGGAAAAACTGCAAAACCAAGGAAACTTTCAAAATTGCTGCAGCCAAGAGCCTTCATGGGATAAGCAGCTTCTCCAGCAGTTTCTAAGATTCTGAATCAATGATTTATTGTTGAAAGTTTTGAGAAGGGGAAGCCACCAGATAAATGGAACAGCAAGGACAAAACCACTCAGAAGTGTAGCAACTAACTACATGCCTCTAAAACAGTTGAGATTTCCCCTTCCTTCTGTTGGGTAGACTTTATACTAGCAAACTGGCAATTACTGCATTCATGGGTGCATTTTACAAAATTTGATATACTAAAAGCCTACACATATGGATGCAACACAAATAATTAAATTGAAATTTAAAGGAAAAAACACCCTCAGGTCATAAAGAAGTCTTGAGAGAGACAGTGACACTGCAGTAACAATAACAACAACAAACACTGCAAGGTAGAATATCTACACTCATAGCCATCTACAAACATACTAAAAGAAATGCATATTCATATTCCCTTGGTGATGTCTCTCTGCTCTTCCAAAGTCAAAGGAACTATAACAATGCAATCTTTCTCACTATGTTTTTCAGCAGCTGTCTTTGCTGATTTCTAATCAAAGCTCATGGTAACTGGCTTTGGCAACAGATTGTAGTTTCCCAGATGAGTAAGCAAACAAAGATATTTTTTTTCCCTCCCTCTTCCACAGAACTTTCATTTTGTGTCTTAAGGGGAATAGATGAGTTCCATAATCTGATCAACACCTCAAATACATTTAATGAAGGAACATCGGAGGTCTGCGGTATTTGTATACTTCAAAATGTGGACAGCTACCTGACAAAGATAAATGCCAGCCTGGGAAACAAAAAACTGGACCATAGCAATTTATAAGAGTAGAAAATGAGAAACCTTTAGACAACAATTGACTTAGATTTGACTGAGAAACAGGCATACAAAGAAAGAGTAAATTGACACATCATAAAAAATCTTCACTTAGGTTTATTTTAACGTATTCTTTAAATGGGGGGAAAAAAGCTTATCACAACAACATTTGCCGAAAGATGATATTGATTTAGTAGGGAGGGATGTCAAACCAGAAAATCACTATAATCAACTATAAAGGAAATTCATCATGGCAGAAAGGAAGTGGGTGGATGCGCAAAACTCGTGAAAGAAAAAGAAAAAAAAACATTGCCTCTGTTTGATGCGTTATTTAAAAAACAAAACCAAAGTGAATGCTAAAATGATTCCTAAGCAGTAAATACATATATGAGAGATCTAATAGATAGATTTGAGAGAAAGTAATTAGGGTATGCGCTGTATTTTATTAAAGAGACATTGCAGAGTTCCGTAAGCAAATGTATCTTGACACTGTATTCCAAAGACAAATTTTAGCTTGAAGATTAAAAATCTGAACACTTAAAAACATAACACGTATATTTTTCAGAAAGACTGCATAAAAAGAGAGAAAATATATACTAAACCCATGATTTTAATTTACTTTTCTATAATGAAACAGAAGATTGCTGAATACAGTCCAGCAGAAGCCAGAGTGTTGATAATCGACAAAGCAGACGACTTCAAACATCCTAGGACAAGAAAGATTAAGTTTAGTGTGTCTCAGATGTGTGGGCTTAAAATAATTTCATTCAACATTTTTTCTCAGTCTTGAATTCGAGTGGAGGAAAATGGGAGATTAAGTAGCAGGTGAATTGAATATGTCTTTTGGTGATAACAACATCTAGAGCACTGATGGAATGTAATTTAATCTAAACCAGCACAAACCACTTGTGGTGTTCTACAAAATATGTGCATGACATAAGGCCTGATCTTTCACTGCTATCTGGAAGCAGGAACGGCAACATACCCAGCTCAAAGCTACTCTGTGCACGTGGGGTGGCATACAGCACTGGGTTCCCAACGAAGCCTCCGTGCAACGTTCTGACAGCCAATTTAGGGAAAAAAGATTCAAATGTGGTTATATTTTTGGATGCCCTGCTTTTCACACATTTGACTCAACAACATTTCTCTGATGCAGTATAAGGGGTGCAAACAGTTGAAAATGCGGTTAGAGAAGTTTAATGTGGAGCAGTTAGAAAACTGTGGCAAACAATATTTGGCCAGAAAAATTCAGTATACAAGTTGCATAATTCCTATTCCCCTCCACAGCCCTAAACCGTGCTACAGTATGCAGTAGGAGAGGTGCAAAAAACCTGTAGACAGCTTGTGAGTAGTGGTAACTTTTACTATGGCTGCGGGAAGTGGTAGTCTCTGAGCCAGCCCTAAGCCCATCTTCATCTTCTACCGCGTGTCTTCATTAGATGTGGATATGATAGAACAAAGACGCCCATCCACCATCCTCCAAACTAAAATTTGAGCACTTGCATGATAACTACATGTAGCTTTAGGGCACTGCTGATCACTACTGTCAGTAAAGGGCATGTTGTCACATATTTAAATGTTAACCTCATGAGTACCTGGAGCCAGACAGAGAGTGGGATTCACCTAATAAAGACATCTACAGCTGTGTTATCCATCTTAGTCAATTAACATAAAGACGACTGTTAGGACATATTTAGCTTGATTCAGGATGAGGTAATTTACACTGTAGATACCTTTGAATGTATTAATTAGATTTTTATTTTCTATAAGCAAAGCTCAGGTGACTAGCTCAGTGTATGTTTACATCTAATTGAGTGATTCCTACTTGCTTTGCAAAGTGTCTGCAAGTAGATTCAAGAAGCCAGTAAATTGTTTGTAATTAAGTTCACAAAACTATAGACTTCTTAGTTATGCCTTTTTTTGTTTGTTTTTTATTCTGACTTTATTTTTTTACCTTAAAAGAAACAAAAGCAGTTGGACTGGATCACAGAAAAGGTCCATCTGCTCCCTATCTTCTAACAGTGACCAACAGCAAATATGCGGGAAGAGTATAAGCATATAAAGAAATCTCTCTGATACACGCTTCCAGACAATGCAATTTGCACTACAGACTTCTTTAGCTGGGTTGATATTTGTCTCGAAGGAGAGAGAACAACTTAGCCCTCACAGGGTTTCAATAACAATTGCCTGTGCAATGCTTCAGAGCACTTTACACATGCTAAGTATCACTATTCAATGTGTTTCACTTGTATTAGAGATTTGATGATGAAATGCTCAGATTTAATATGCCTATTACTTGTATGAGCACAAAATAAGTCATCAAAAGGTTGAAGACTACTAGCTGTCAACCAATATACCCATTTACATAATTTTCTGATTCAAAGCACCCTGAAGACCACTGAAGTAATAATGAGGTGTTTCCTAAAGCACCCAAAGCAATATACTTATTTAAAAATATTTGTTGTAACAGCCGCTTAAACGTAGTGGTTACAGCTTTTATTTTTCAGACATAGGAAAACTAAACATTTGCCTCTCTGGAACAGTTACTTCTTTAAAATTTTTCAAAGCATTAGCTCTGAAGTTACAACTTTCTATAACATACTAAGTTTATGTTATGGGCAAAACGATTTACTCCATTTTTAACTATTTAGCACAAAGGGTCCTTGCATAAATGCTGTCACCTCTGATAGTTTTCCTTTTTCTTTCCTCTGAGCCCTAGCACAACATTCGCCAAAACTTAGCATGTAAATATGTTAACATGACACAAAAGATGATTTTACTGGGACAAAAATTCCTAATAAATAAATAAATAGATCACCTAATCCTACATGACTAGCAGAAAAATAATATGCATATTAAAAGAAAAAAAATCAGTAACTCTCCATCAGGGAGTCTATACAATAACATAGAAAAGTCAACACAAAAAAGCTCAATGAATTCAAATGATTTTACGGTTTTCTCTGGCTGAAGATCAGAGCTGGAAGGAACCTGAAAGTCTTGTGCTCTGAGGAGAATCAGCTATACCTGGTTATGCCAGCCTCACCTGACCATAAAGATTTCTGATGTTGGAAAATCCATAGCCTCTACAGGCAACCTACTTCCAGTGCTTCATCCTCCTTATCACTAGACAAAAATGCCTCCTTAAATTCCACTGTAAATCAAATATTTTTGACCCATGCACCAGTAATAAGGAAAACAGACTATTTCCTTCTTTTGAGAAACCTATTACATTGTATCAGGGTGGCTCTCAGAGTCTGACAGCAGCAAAGACCAGGTCTTGAAGAGACGTGTATACTTTTGAAAATCATTTATGAACCAATTTTCCAATAATAATTATTGCATGTGAAGTAAAACAAAGCCTATCTGCATTTCGCTCATGTTGAGTCTTTTGTTATGTTGGCATTGCCAACATAAAATATTCAAGAGGTGTTACATATAGAGCCAATTATAATAATAAAGTGAGAAAAATTACACTACAAATCTTAAAATAATCTCTTCTTGCATTTTAAGGGATCAACTACATTATGCCATGACTTCTTTAGCAATGTTACTTTAGTTGCTGACATATCAGAATACTTCCATGCTGTTTCAAATTATTCTGTGAACAATGTCTCCCCCACTCTATCGTATTGTCTACATAAAGCAAAAATTCTTATGGTCTTACAGATTCTCAAAATACGTTATAAAACAGGTTCTCATCTTGCTTGAGTAAATGGTATTAATGGAACATGTAGAAGCAGATGACCACACAATTGCTATTTTACCCTTGAAAGGCAAATTCTTCCCTAGCAGCCATTCAGAGGTTCGGCCACAGATTAGGCCTACTGTATGCAACTGAAATTGCTGAGAAAATATCTGTAAACAACACTGTATTTTTCAAACTCAGGTTTGAGTAAGTAGAGACTGCATAGCAGAGTTTACTCAAAACCTACACAGGGACATTATTCAACAATTAAGGCATTATTTTCACTGAAGCATATAAAATGTTATAGTACAACATGGAAACAGTATCTTTCTTAAAAATAAAACAAAGCCCAGTTAATTACCAATTTGGTAATTGGATTACATTTCTCTCAATGAAATCCTTTAGATAGTATTTGTTTGACATATAAACATTTAGCATTTACACGTATTTAAATACTGTAACATTTAAGCGCATTTGAAAGCACACAGTAGCCATCCATATTCACATAATACTTTGCCTTCTTATGCACAGGAATGAGGACGGAGAATCATCTAACCAACAGGAACGTAGCCCTTGTAGTCAAGAAGGCCAATAGTATTCTGGGAGGTTCTCCTCTCCCTCTACTCTGCCCTGGTGATGCCACATCTGGAGTACTGTATTCAGTTCTGGGCTCCCCAGTTCAAAAAAGACAATGAACTACTGGAGAGAGGCCAGTGCAGGGCTACGAAGATGAGTTGGGGACTGAAGCATCTCTCTTATGAGGGAAAGGCTGAGGTACCTTGGTCTGTTTAAGCCTGGAAAAGACTGAGAGGGATCTTATCAATACTTACAAATATCTAAAGGGTGGTCGTCAGGAGGACAGGGCCAGACTGTTCTCAGTGGTGCACAACGAAAGGACAACGTGCAATAGCCACAAACTGGAACACAGAAAGTTCCATCTAAACATGAGGAGAAGCTACTTTACTTTGAGGGTGGCAGAGCACTGGAACAGGCTGCCCAGAGAGGCTGTGGAGTCATCTTCTCTGGAGACTTTAAGAATCCACCTTGCACATGATCCTGTCCAACCTGCTCTCCGAGAACCTGCTTTAGCAGAGAGATAGGACTAGATGATCTCCAGAGGGCCCTTCCAACCCCTATGATGCTGCAATTGTGTGAGAGGACAGGGAGGCACAGTGGTTTTAATCCTGATCTTGCATGTAGACGAGTCAGGTTTAACTTTCTACTGCAGACTACGCTAACTGTAGCTATAAGTCACTTGGTATGCATCAGCAACTCAGATGTCTAAACACGGAAATTTAAGTGTCATTTTAGTTACCCAAAGACTTATTTCCATAGGAATGGCAGATATGAATAGAACCTATGGCAGTCCCACATCATTCTTGACTGGAGCTGTAGGCTGGGTTTGCATGCTTTGGGACATCCAAAGTTGCTCCAAACATTCACATATAGGCACTGCATTTGCTTTAATGGGATAGTCACATGTCTAATTTTCAGAGTGTAATTATGAAAACCAGATTTTCTGCATAGACATTAGAGAATGGCATGCTCCTAGACCTGCGAAGATACTTGTATCTATGCACTACATCCAGATTTCTCTCTCTTAATACCTATACTAACTGCATGTGGACACCCTTCCCAATGCCTCCATTTCATAAGAATTTCAGCATTTCCACACTTCATTCTGATATTGTATTGCTAGATGCAAAACTGATGCTCATTTGCTATGACATCAGGGGTATACAACATCATAAGGGCAAAACAGACAATCCCTGGAGACCTATGGATGGCCAAGCCTTCATGAATGGACTTCCATTTGCACCACGCCCAGAGAGGAATCGTGGTTGACTTCAGACATAATGAGTTTGTATCAACTTGGGAGCTAAATGACCTCAGGGCAGGATTAACGTGTATGGTAGGAAGCATTTACAACTTTGCCTAAAGCTATCCACTTGGATGCTCTGAATTGCTCCCCTGAGGATACTAGTTCTCTGCTTTGACTATGTGGATAGCTTGGCTTTCTAATTGAGGCAGGAATAAGCTCCTTTTTAAAGCTTTGAATTATATTTTGAGGAACCTCTGTGGCTTTGGCTAGGACGCATCCCGACAGCTTTAGGTCCTATGGAACCACATGAAATAAGAGTATTTCAGAGATACCCATTCCTCCCCCAGGAGCTATGACTGGAATTTAGAAAGAGAACTTTTGGACTGAAACACATCAATGGCGTTTCTTTAGATTCTCTGCATTTCACCAAGTCTCTTCTCTAACTCAGTGAAATTTTCTAAATTGACAGCTAGATCCATAACCCATCATGACTACCTTAATGCTATCAACAGTCTAAGTGCAGTATCAAAGTTCAGTTCATCGAACCATCAAATAATATTCTCTTTGGGGCATTTTCTCCCTTTGATGAGCACATGTAAGACCTGGTTACGTTAATCATCATATATATTTATATATAGAGAGAAGCAGATGTAACCCACTGTACATTCAGCCTGTCAAAATGTATCAATTATTCAGTCAGAAAGGCAAGGCTGCATGAATCATTTCAGTGTTCACCACAGAACAGGCTTGGAAAAAGGTTTTGAGGGAATAAGTAAGAATTTTAAAAGCTATTATTCTTAAGTAAAATTTGAGGTATAAGCAGGGAAGACATAAGTATTTATAAGTCAGGTTTAGGACTGCTTAGAAAGCATTTCTTTTTCTGTCGTCCCTGTTAAGCTCTTTCCAATTCACATAATGTTTCCATTCTGCTGCAGGTTTCTCTCAGGAAATTAATTTCTTAGCTGAATGTCACCTGAGGACGTCCAAGTGAACCATCTAACATTTCTGTAGCCTCTTTTCCTTCTAATGCTGTCTTACATCTTCACATTTCACATAACAACCGCAAGATTTTTTATGGGAGATGACCTGATCTTATTACAAACTCCATAAAGTGCTGCACCACACTCTACGGCATTATATAAATAAAAGCAAGATAGCATCACTGCTTGAGGATTTGTTTATGCTCTGAAAGTCCTCTTTCACAGGGCAGTGTACTGGGCAAAACTGAAGGCTTTGGCCAACAGGAAACAAGACTGGGAGAAGACTGATTTCCTGTCTGCTTTCCACTCTTACAGGAGATTCTTATTTTTTTTCCTTTCCTAATATTCCACACCCCACACACCCCACACATCCAATATTGCGGTGGAAGGGTTGATGTTGTCTAGAAGGGGATAATTGCAGGGGATATTCTACATGACAGGATGAGATACTAGACTATTAGATGAGACTTTTCCTTATCTGGTGCATATGCAGAGGAATGTATTAAACAGAAGTCCTTTAAGGTACATGAAGCTTGACAGTCATCTTTCCTCCACTGTGAGTTGGGCACACTCGATTGCTGTCAGACAATGATGTGGGCTGCAGCTTGCTCTCATTTTACTGCCAGCTCAATCCTGACATTTCCCAGTGTCTAGAGGTTTTTAGTGAGATATTTTAAAGAAGTTGGGTTTTTTTCCCCCTCAGTTTTTCAAATGAACTTAATATAGTGTAAAGTGAGAGTTTATGATCCTGGAGAGAGATACACCACACAGACTAGCACAGCATAAAAAGCATCGGGATGGGTTTTCCATTACCCCCAAGTGCCTCGACTCTGAGCCAAAGGGACTATTTTCTAATCAAAAGCCCTCATATTTTTCATTCTTTGCTACTCTTTCAATAACAGAAGGCCCAGACAAACAGAAGCAAATAGAAACTCTATTCTGCTGTTCACGCAAGCCTGTTGACGAAATGCCTCCCATAGGCTGCTTTCCACCAGCCCTGCTATTTCATTTAATCTGTTCAGTCCTGAAGGATCAACTAAGGCAATTAGACATGGGATTTGAGCTCTGAGGGATAATTGGATGACTTCCATGCAATAAACTTGTTCCACATTCTCTTTATTTATTCTTTCGTTCTCTTTCCTCATCCCTTTGTTTCTCATCATTAATTTTTTTAATCAAGTTTGCAACAATACAGATACAGCAAGATAGGAACGTGACGGAGCAGTGAGAACCTAAACACCTACACTGCTGTTACACGCTTCTTTAAATTGGTCTGATGGGATACCAAAGGGAAGAGCAGCTGAATTCATATGACAAGATGAAGCAGTAAAAGCTTCATTTTTGTATCAGCAGCTCTGCTGAAGTTGCATGGGAGGGAATGAATGAGCTCAGATGTCTTTGACGAATCTCAGGTGAATCTGCAGGAAAGCTCATATGAGGGGAAAAAGTATTACTGCAGAATTTGATCAGTTGTATTCTGGTGAATTGTGTGTGAATTATATCATAATCAAACCCTCCAGGACTCCCGTTTTTGGCAGGCCCCAGCCACCCCGTGCCCGGGTCTGTTGTGTCCGGAGGTAGAGCAGCGACTCTTTCACAGGCACCCCCTTGCTGTGGGGAAGGAGCTTGCGTGCCCTTGTGAGGTTGAGAGCTGTGCTGGTGGTGGCATGTGCCTCCGGTGGGGTCTCCCAAGCCAGACAGGTCTCAGCTGAAGGGTCAGACAAAGTGTGTCCACGGGCAGGATGGGCTCACTAGCCTTAGGGGAGCCATCCTAGGAGAAGGACAACTCTGACCCCGAACCCGGGCAGATGGAGCTCGTTTAGCCCTGTAAGGCTCCATCTCAGAGAAGGACACTCTAACCAAACCTACGACCCGAGGACTTCGCTGTCACCGTCCAAGCTCACTAGGCCCTGGCAGATGAACCTCAGGTGTAAAGGGTGGAGCCAGTTCCACGCACACTGCGCCTCACCTAAAAAATCCACCGCACAGGCTCGAAGGGTGCACTCATCACTTGCAGTGAGCGTGGGAAAAGCCCTTCCCAGATCTTCATTTGCGAAGCCAAGCCATGATGATGATGATGATGATATCATAACCAAGGAGCTTACTGGCATAGATTAAGGACTGCTGAAACATTATTGCCTTTCTTTTCCCATTTTAACTATCTTTATCCCCGCTCCTTGTCATCTCCAAGTCCGAGTCCAGGAGTTCTTTTTGCCTTGGACGCACAACCTCATTCTCACTCTTTAGTCCTCAGCCTGATGCTTCTAACTTTCATTTCCTCCTATTTTGACATGTTCCTCCCACATAAACCACCTCCCTCATGTCATCCTTCCTAATGCCTTATTTATTTACTGTATAAAATTGCCTTCCTCTGTTCATGTGATTTTAAAATTCTCTTAGCTCCTTTTATTTCCTGTACGCTAGCATAATTTGGCAGTCTGGGTACACAGCAGTTTAAAATCACATGCAGGTTTCAACATCTCCTTCTAATATTACAATATAATTCTCTTTTATAATATATGTCAGTAAAATATTAATGATTGCTATGCTACCAACCATGAAAAGAAATGGCAATGAAAACAACAACAACAAAATTCAGGTCTTAAACCACCTAGCTTTACTGTGTAGAGATTGTGTAACCAACTGCTGAATGTGCAGAAGTCCTTTTCAGTGCCTATCTGTAAGGAACACAAATATTGCAGCCACAGATACCGAGACTTAGCTCAACATGTAGAAAGGAAAGCTTTCCTTCTAGATGTCCATGTTAGGCCTCACACGAGCAAGTAGACACAATGTCCTGCATACCTCCTCTGAGGAGCTGCTCAGGTAACACTGTCAGGCATAATATGAAATTAGGACAGACTGTGCACAACCTTGTGAAATGCTGTAGGTTTCTTACAAATGAAAAATAGCCATCACAAACAAGGTCAAGAGCAAACTAAAATTTATTTCTCCTCCTACTAGAGTGATAGGTATTCAAGAGCCAGCCATCTTCAGAGGAAAGAATAAGAGATTTTAAGATAAAATAAATACCTTACCGAGAAATAAATTGAAAAATACTTTTCCGAGTTCTTGTATGACTGGAGGGAGCATGCAGCTCTGCTCTCCACATCTCCTCACAAAGAACAGGTTTGAGTGGTTTAGGTAGAATGCTGGAGGGTGTGACTTGAGCTGCTTCAAATCATACTACTGTGCTCTGCACAGAGAACATAAATTGACTAAAGATGGAGTTATGAACTAGGAGGGTGAAATATGAAAAACATTATTAAACTAAGCTCACAAAAGGTGAGACATTGCATTTGTCTCCAGAGAAGGAAAGAAAGACGGTAAGGGTTTGTCTCTTCCATTGTGTGATGTGTGATATCTGAACTAGCTTGTGTCTTTGCAGCAGTCTAAACACCACAACAGAGGTCTCAGCAGCAGCTAATTGACCCTGTTTTGTGATTGAGGAACATAAATCAAAATAATTATTTCCTCTTTCCTTAGGATTCAAGGGACACCCTCAGATAGGTACTGGGAATTTCAGACACTTTATGTCTTTCTTCCCTAGATCCTAATACATTCAAGAGAACATGGAGGCAACAAAATACAAATTTACGTTAAATACCAGGCAATTGTCTTCTCAAACAAGACCGACAAAAGAAGAAAAGTAGGCTACCTTGCCACATAAAGCTGGTGAACAAACCCCATTTCAAGTGGGGACTGAATGTGCACTACACAAATGAGGGGATAAACCACAGC
>NW_010393480.1:836-6552 GCF_000710305.1 Buceros rhinoceros silvestris | reverse complement strand
AATCAATTCCATGTACGGAGGGAGTCAGACCAAGTGACTAACAAGGTCTTTTCTATAACTCAGTAGAAAATAGTTTCTGGAAGAGTATCACCAGGCACTTCTCACAAGCATACAGGTGTTAACCTTGGTGCCCTGGCCACATTCCAGCTCAGGTAATTACCTTTTTCACTTAAATTCTTCTTCCAGACTCTCCTGGCTTGTCTCCACTCTCTGGCCCTGATTTATATGCAATTACACAGCAGCAGTGTTTCACCGTGCAGGTGGTTGCTTGTCAGTGCAGGGAGTGGTAAGGGGTCAGCTGTGGAGTGAAATGGTCGTTATATTGACTACAAGTCCCCATTAAATGTTATGAAGTTCTTTAGGGTCCTTGAAAATATACTATCACGATGAAAGACAACCCTGTATAGACCATCCTATGCCTCATGTGTTCCTTACAAGGAGGGTGGTTGATATTTTTTTTCTTTGAGCATGAGAGGATAGCTGGCTCCCTTTTGTCACAGCAAGCTCAGCAGGCATCTTCCTCTCCTCGCTCACCATCCTGCAGCACTCCTAATCTCCATGGAGAGTTGTTTCATTTCCCTCTCCCTCTCCTCTGATGGAACCTCTCAGCCCCGCAGGAGGCACCCACATCTCCTGAGGCTTCGTTCCTGCAATGTCACAGCACTCTCCATCTGCAAATTTTTGCTCAAATTTGTTCAAAAATTTTTGAACAAATCTAGGTGAGCAGGACTTTGAGAAATAAATGCTTGAAAGCCTTTGTTTCACAATTCCTTGCCAAGACAGAATAATTTCTCTGGGAATTATGATCTTTTTGTCAAGAAAATTGTGCAGAAAAGCTGCAGAACCTCAATATTAAAAGGGAAATGCTGAAAATCCTTTAGCAAAAGAGAGGTTGTCAGAGCAGCAGGTCCCACATCGCAGCAGTCCTGCCAGTGCAGGCGAGCAACACAATTCCCCACCAGCAGAATAAGATCGACTGGAAAGCAAGAACTAATTATGTATAAGAAGCATATGTAAACCAACCGTGGTTGCACACACAAACACAACTCAGACATTTTTAAAAGGAACTCTCAGATGCGTTGTTTTTGGTGGAGCTAAATGTTGTTTGCACAATACAAAATCCGTGTAATAAAGAAAAGGCAACTTCCTATATTTCAAGAGGAATGAAGAGTTATGCTTTGTTCTCAAAAAAATAGCGTAATGGAGAAAAAGACTCAAAGTATTCAAAGACTCAAATATATTCAAAGTAATTCGTGAAACAAGCCACCAACCTAGGTGTAACTCTGAAATATGGAAATACAATAGTGTTTTAAGAAAAAAAGCCAACTTTGGCAACCATTCTATGAAAAGTTCAATGATAACAGTGACACATTATTTAGAAAGGTAACATTCATACTCTTTTTAAAAAAAAATTATTGTGATGCCTGAAAAATGTGAAACATTTCAAATCTTACACAGGGTGATTAAATATTTGTATGGTTGGTTTTTTTTGCTTACACACAGACTCTTAAGAGTTGCACAGTGATAGGATGAGAGAAAATGGACACAAACTGAAGCATGGGAAATTCTGGTATGAGAAGCTTTTTGTTTTCTGGCGTTTTCTGGGGGTTTTGTTTGTTTGTTTGTTCATTTTTTCAGATAGCATGATGCTGGTCAAATACTGGAACAGGCTCCCAGGGAGCTCCATCGTCAAGAGATATTCAGGATATAACTGCAGCCCTGAGCAACCTGACCTGATCAAAACTGCTCTGAGCAGGGAGTTGGACTAGATGAGCTCTGGAGGTCACTTCTCTGGAGTGCAGGAATTTTTAGAAAAGTTTTTTTATATAATTACATACAGACAGGCATAAACATGCACACATAGAAATTCTGTCACAGCTAAACACCTTCCATCATCATCATCATCATCATGGCTTGGCTTCGCGAATGAAGATCTGGGAAGGGTTTTTCCCACGCTCACTGCAAGGAGGTCTTCTAACTCCAGGGGTGCCCAGATGGGGACATTCCTTTTGGCTTTGGAGAAAAAAAAGATTTCAGCTGACATCATCTAATCCTTGAGGTGCACAGCCTTTTGGCTCCTGATGAGCCAAAGCCCACGGCAGTGGAAGAGGCTTTTCTGCAAATGATAGCCTGAAATGCCTGATGTTCAGCTGTTGTCTTGTCTCTCAGAATTGCCTTGAGCAGTAAAGTATGGACTTTTACAAACAACACAGAGCTCAAAAGGGAGTTCCTTTATGTGGAGATAAACACCTTAATGCATCTGCATCCCATACTGCACATGTGTATGTGCTCTACTGAATGTGGACACACACATATGACATGCTACATAGATGATGGAGGCATCTGAGTCTGAGAAGGAACATTAAAAAACATAAGCATGAGCTCTGATAAAATAGGATTATTCCTGACACTGAACGCTATTTTGTTTTTACCTACTTTCTTGTTAAATTCTGAAATCGTAAGCTGCAGCAATTTTAACTATGTCGGAATAGTACAACTATTGAAAGCTAATGAAATTCAGTCTGCATGAACTTTTCAGTGTGGTTTAAGAGGACCAACAACTTAGCTCTGACTGTCTAAGTGGGAAGTAGAGGACATTTTTTTAAATTCTAATTAGACTGGATTGAGGAAAATGGCTACAATAAGAAAAGAAAAAGATGGCCCTGCCCTAAATCACAGGGTGTACCCAAAACAGACATCATCTGCATGCGCCAAGCATGACACACTTCTCATGAGCGAGAGATGAGCAAAGGGAAGATTGTGACTCTTTTGCAGCCACCCACCCTTCTGGTTCGACAGCTAACCCATGAGGTACCATATTGTTTTGCCCATTTGTCACAAGATGGGCTTTACTAGAAAACCTCTGATCAATTAGAAAATATTCCACAGAACAATAAGCTAATCAAATGAACAGGCAAGTGTGAAACTACTTGTGAGTAGCTCTGCTGGGAAGCCTTTGGAAGAAATTGTCTTTGCTTAGTATACTCAAAAAGCCAGAATTATCTGCTGTGATACTCCTAGCAGCTCAAAAATATTTTTGAAGGTAGAAGTTTGGTTTCAAACAGGAAGGAATTGTGAATGAGCGTGTTAAATAATAGAAGACACTAGTGTGAATTACATAAAGTATCAGGGCACTCTGACTGCTTCAACCCACTATGCCCTGCTGATGCCGAGTAACCAACCACCCATTCTTTGTTTTAACATGGTACCTGAGTGGAAAGTTTCCTGGATACTACTCTACAGGGAGAACTTCCAAGAAGAAACTGGTTATGAATCTCAACTTAAAATAGTAACACAAATGCTTTTGGGGACTAGAAATTACCAGAGTATGAAAATGTAGACAAAACTTAGATGAACAGCCCTATTAAAGTGAAAGAAGCAATTTCTTTTAATTGTACATCCTTTCACAAAAGGCCTTTGCATAAATTCCCATAATTGCTTTTCTTCATGATCCCCTAAAGATTCAGATAAAAGAGCATTACTTACAGCACTGCTTTAATTCCGAGTTAGTTTTAGATGATCTATAAAGCCCTAACTTAGTAACTGTGCAATCTTACTGACTGTACTAACTCTCTCAATTTCCCTCTATCACCTCTCCAATTTTTTTGCTTCACTTGCCATATATAAAACTACACATGTCCTCAATTTTTAATATGTCTATTTGAGAATTTATACATTATCAGAGATTTAAAAAAAAAACCTAAACCAAAACATTAGTAAAAGCAAATGCATGGAAAATTGCTTCCACAGAAAAGAAGCCTCTGTCTTAAGTACAGTTTTAAAAAAGTTGGATCAATTAGCAATCTGTGAATGTTAGAAACATGTTAACAATGTCTCAAAGATGAAAGAGCATATCACAGAATGAAGAAAGAGGGAAAAATTAAATTATATCTGCAGTCATAATGAATCAAAGCCCAGAAGGTGGTCTCCGAATCAGCAGGTTTTGATGAAATATTAAAGAAAATTATTATTGATGAAAAATGAATAAGTTCTTTTTGATTTTAGCAACCTTTAAATCACACTTTGCTAATTAAAATAGCTTCAATGCATCCCTCCATTCCTTGATAGGCATTCAGCAAACCTTAGAAAAGCGTGGGTTAATTTGACAACATTTTAGCAAATATGCATAGAGTTTATCTCAAGCAGGAAGACACAGCACAGTTTAAGATGATGTACAAAATAATAAATAGCTAAACCTCTTTCTTTTTCCTTTTTTTCTTTTTTACACCATATCTGTTAATACAAATACAAAGTTATGACAGTCAGCTTCTGCTTCTTTCCTTTGCAGCGCATAACACCCAGTATTATATACTACAACTACAAGTGAGCCATAAAGTATGTCTCCGGAAATAAAGACTGATGCTACTATTTTCTGTTTCCTTTGTTCGCCAAGTCAGAGCATTTTTAGGACAATTACTGCTACTACCTAGGAGGCCTGTTACTGCAGGTATCGTGGTCTTCTGCAAATAAGATTTCCTTCCCAAAGATAACTAGAAATGAGAAGTCTGAGGGATGTTAGTTCTCACATCCCTTGAAGTCATAGAGATTCTAATTGCTTTTAAAAATGTTAGTAGTAAAAAATTCTGCATTTTCTTTTCATCCCAGTTTGTACTGTGCTTCCTTTTAAAGGAAAACCTATAAATAAGGGAAGGCTGTAACTGAGACTGAATTGTTGCACACAGAAGACATTTCATTTTAGAATGCAATGCAGCTCAGGTGTGCCATGCATTATTGTTACAAAACTATACACAAATATTAAAATTAATCAAAATCCACTCCTTTGCTTTCTTTCATAAATTAAGTCTTCTATTACTGTCTAAAGTCGGGGCAGATGAAATTACCTATCCATTACAAATATGTGATCTATTCACTGTAATAACATTTCATACATCCATCATGTAAGAAAGACTTCTACGAACATATCAGATTGAACAGCTATTTAAATGTCACTAGCATTTTAAGGAATAAAAAAATAATTCATGGCAACCAAGTAAGTCTGATGTTAGGACAACATTTTTCAGAAATACATAGATAAAATGTGTCATGCAAGAAACCTTTTAATGTCTCGTATCATAGAGTTTGAGCCTTAAGGAACAAGATTTCAAACACCTTATGAACCAATTCTTTAACAACACGCTATGAGGTATGAGGCTACAGAAATATATACTGCTTTCTGAGTGATGAGTGGAAAAGCATTGGTTTTCAACTTTCCAACCAAGAACAGACTGAAATGAGACCTTAAAGCAATTTCTCAATTTCCAGGGTTGCCAGTGTGGTATATTTCATAAAGACTCATTCAAGAAGTTCACGAAATGCTCAAAAAAATTAACCCAGACTCCAACGTATATGTAGTGATGTTAATGTCCTTCATAACATTTACTGCAGAGGATTCCTCCCCACTATCAGACTCCACCGCTTCCGCCAGTGACAAACTCCTTCCAGTGTAAGCAGGATGCTTTTTAAGTCACATAAATAAACAAGACTGGCCATAAGGATAAACTACATAGTTAAATATAGTTTGTCTCATCTGTGAAGAAGATATAATTTATTAAAAAAGAACAGAACAAAAAAATCCTCCAAAACCTCCCAACATTAAAAGAACATAATTAAAAAAATTTTTTATATTGTTTTTCATCCATTAACCTACAATAATTTAAAGATCTAACTTCAAATTGTAGATTTATTTTCAGCAAGCAGAGAGACAGGATTCAATGAA
>NW_010393480.1:0-724 GCF_000710305.1 Buceros rhinoceros silvestris | reverse complement strand
CTCTTTCCAGCTCTGCCTGTGCACCCCTCTCCTATAATCTAACAACTTCAAAACGCAAAAGCCCTGGCTCTTTAAATGCTTGGAGAGGACAAGCCTGAATCCTTCACCAAAGAGGAACATATGGGTTGACTGGAGGGACATAAAAGACAGAAGAATAATAAATTTGTGTTCTGTTTAGAAAGTGCCACATTCAACAGCAACAACAAATTAAGATGATTAAATTATGGTGTTCAAGTGCTGCATAACATCAGTTCCCAATTCAAATTTTGGTTAGTAGGGCAAGCCAAGAACAGATTTTAACAGTTTACACTGGTAGGCTCAAAGTACTTTATTTAATGAATGGAAGAGCCTTAGTTTTTTCAGCTTTGTGTACTCTAATATTCCTCATAATTTTCTCAGGAAAAAAAATAGAACTTCAAATTGTACCGATGACATTAGTGGGAAGTGAAGATGTGCATGTTACACACACGGGATTTTGGACTGTAATTTCCATCTATACCATTCAATGCTTGAGACATTGCCTTTTCTAGTTTTTACATCATGTTTTGTTTCATACTAGGATATATAATTTAAGGTTTGAGGGGTTTTTTTAATTAAATGCTGCCTGCTACCGTCTGAAAAAAATGTAACTGTTGTTCTCTTTTTTCTTCAGGCAACTGATCCGTATCTGTGTGCAAATCACAGATAGACTGATAAAATACCTTATACTTAATTAAAATAATAT
>NW_010393479.1:42498-51803 GCF_000710305.1 Buceros rhinoceros silvestris | reverse complement strand
TTACCCAGAGGACAGGTGAACCAGTTGCATGGATTTATTTTTAGGCTTTGCCCTCTTCTACAGGGTGATGTTGCCTCTTTCGGCTAAACCTGCAGTACATGTGAAATAAACCCCTGGGTTATGAAAAATCTGTGTATTTTTTTAACTGCTCAGAAGCCTTTGCAGGTGCCATTCTCAAATCTCACACCGCTTTGCCATGCTGGGTTGGAGGGCCTTGCCTCCTTCAGACGCTGCAAGTGGCGGCAGCAGAACCGGCGAAGGCATTTCCAGTTGTTTTGCCCTGAGGTCGTGCTCACCTGCTCGAGGCTGAGATGCGAGTCCCTGCATCAGCCCTTCTCTCCGGTTACACTCTGCTCAGCAGCGTTGCCAACCGCTGACCACTGTGCTTTTGGGAGCAACTGGGCTTAAAAGTTGGCTGCGTTAGCGTTAGTCCAGCACTTTCTGCACAGTCTCTTCCATGGCTACTGGCACAACACTTGGGAGATGATGTGATGTTTCAAGCTGACATGTAACAGCCTTGATTATTGTTGAAATTCGTTTTGATGGTGCCGAGATGGGAAGTAAGGGAGCTTGGTCTGATGTTACAACTGGCTACTGAGAACTGTGAGGGGGACAGTGGGGAAAAAATAACATTAATTCCTCTTCAAGAGCGCTTTTCAAGGGCGATGTATTTTCTGTAGTTTTGATTTCCTTTTCTAAGGTACAAGTTACGTGCAGTTGTGCTTCCTCTCAGTTCCTTTGCCAGTTGGTTTAACACGGTGGCTAAATGCAGCCACCTCTGACAGAGGGATAGTTCCTACGAGTGACATGGAAAGGTATCGCTGTGGAGCGGAAACGAGACCTCCTAGTGCTGCTTGTGGCGAGAGCAAACCCCTTATTAGACATCAGAGCAGCTCTACAGGCAGGAGAGGTCCTGGATGCCTGCGCTGGAAGAGGCTTCGCTCTCTTACCTTCTTAGACAAGAAAAACGCGTGATGATGAGACACATATTTCAAAGCAACTTTGAGCATCGCAGTGCATTGTTTGATGCCAGCTTCTTCAGAGCTGTCGTTCCATCTATCAAATGGTTGAGTTCACACTGTGATTTCTTTTTTTTTCCTTATGCTTCATTTACGTAGTTTGCCTGAAGCAGAGTAAATGCCTTTTTTTTGTTGTTGTTAATTGACTTGTTTGTGATAGTCACTTCAAATCTGCTGATTTAGAGCCACGCTTTTACAGGAAGCCAGGCTAACTTCCAAACAGCGACTGGGCCATCAGCACTATTTTTCATATCATTTCCCAGTGCCTTTGAATGCATCTAGAAATTGGTACGTTGGCCAAGAAAATGAGCTGATTTCCTTTCAGCAAAATACTTCCTAGGACATGTTTAGCCACTACACAGGAGATCTTGCAGTGTAAGTACGTCCGTATGTGTAGGGCGTGAGTTTGTTTCCTAAGCTGTTTGTTACGGTTGTCTTTCAGAGCCGATGTGAGCTGCGGCGTTGGTACTCTCACACCTTGCGCTGGATGCTCATGGTATGTCTGCAGGACAGATCTCTCGTGTGCTCTGAACGTACCAGGTAAATCCTGCTAGTAGCTTTTCCTGGGAGATTGTGACTTGTTAAAGAGTAAGAAGTCAAGAGAGGGCAACTTCTATTCTACATTTAGTCCTAGCTGGTTCTGTAAAAGGAGCCCAACAGGCTGTGGCCTAAAAATTATTTCTGTATTTGGGTGTTACAGTGGAGAATCAGGTGACTGTAACGCTAATGCAACTAGTGCAGCACCAGTGAAGAGGCATCATGTCACTGGGAGTCAGTCCACGAGGACTGTACTCAGCATTTCTGCTGCTTGAGGGAAAGCAGAAGGAGGGAAAATAGTGATATTATTCAGGTAGATAATTCCTATGTCAAATCCCCTGTCGCACCTTTTTGTCTGAGAGAGGCCAAAAGCGGGCACAGCCGCGACCTCTGGGCCCGGTTTGGGTGCCTCCAGCGGCAGTGGAGTTAGGAGCAGTGGTGGATAAACTCTTACCTCGACATATTTCTGCGTAGTAACTAATATCACATCCCTTAACCTGATTTAATATCTCGCTTTCAGCTTGTCCTCATGAGTGCTCCAGTGGAGAATGTCCATGATCTTCTTCGCCTGTGTGGTGCGGGTGAGGGACGGGCTTCCCCTCTCGGCCTCCACAGATTTTCATTTCAACCAGGACTTTCTGGAATGCAGAAAGAGATTAAAGGCGTTATCCTCAGTTCTGGCACAGTATCCGAGTCGAGGCACGGCAAGAGGACGTGACCTTTGCATACAGTAAGTCCCTGCTTTTGGTTGGTTGGTAGTAGCAACGCATCTGGCTGTGACATGAGCGGGGTGGAAACCGACACGGGGCTAAAAGGGCCATAAATTACCGACAACCGGGAAAAGGCAGTTTTACTCCGGCATGGTGTTGATCCTCGGCTGGGAGCTGGGGACAGAAGGGATTTAGGGGATGTACCCAGTGTAACTAGGCTGTGATGGAGCTAATCAAACCCATAAATCCCAGGTACATAGTCCGGTGAGTAAAGAAATCGGTGATAAATGGCTGACCTGTACAGGAAGATTTCCTCAGTCTTTGTTCAGAGCTCGTTACAGATCTGTGGTGATGGTGGAAGTTTCGCTGTCTGCAGTGAAGTGAGTGCTGGTGTCTGAACAGGGTGCCCTGACTCCTGCCCTATTTAACAAAGTCTAGACAGAGGGATTCCTCTCATCCTGAAATACCCACCTACATCCTGGTCAGGTTGAACCCCCTGTTGAGTTTCCTGGAAGTTTTTGGGCCATCTGTAAGTGGAAACTCTTGCGAGAGGGCTCCTTTTGGAGCAGAATTTTGATTATGCTGTTTCTGGTACAGCTCATCCTTATTTGTTAGAGATGCCTTAGCAGAAACAGCGTTTGAACCGCTTGGTTTGTGCAAGTTAACAAACATCTCATGCTGTTTGTGTGGAGTTGTCACATTCCAGGGAGCAAGGAGAACCTCTGCTTGCTTCTCTGCTTGCGTGGGTCTACGTCTGCTTGTGGAAAGCCACTGTGTTTTCTTTCAAAATCTTCTTGCCTGGATGTTTTCTGGCCGTCTCTTTTTCTTACCCACGTGATTGATGTTACTTCTGGGTTTTTTCCCCATTTCAGTTTCCTTTCTGCTGGGGATATCGCCTGCATGGCCATCTGTTCCAGCACTTACTCGACCATCATGGCATTTTGCTTCCTGGAAGAGCTTCAGTGGGAATTTGCTGCTTCCTACGATACAACAAGTATCAGTTTAGCTTCCAGACCATATGCCTTTATTGAATTTGGTTTGTAACTTTGTTCTCTACTAGTGTGAATTTTCTGTCTGCTACTTTGGTGATGCTAAACAATGTCTCTGGGCTAAAGCCTGGTCATAAAACCGTATCTGTGTGCGCTGTTGGATGAGCGTGTAGGAGGAGGGGGAGATCTTGTAACTGCATTAAACTTTGAGGTTATTGGTTTTGCAGTTTTCTTCTGGGAAAGGATGAGATCGCCGCAGTGGGTTAGCATGCTGCTGCCCAGATTCGGTAACAGTGTTAAGCTTGTGCTTAAATAATTGAGAAATCCACACGAAAAGTGTGTTGCCCAGCCATCGTGTGTTAGGGGTGGATTTGCTGCAGGGCACATTCCAGGCATGGTGAGATTTTATGCTGAGATCCAAGTTACTCCTTTATTTTTAACTCAAGTAGGGTTTTGGGAATTTCTACCCTTTTCTAATTGCATAAGGCTTAGGGATATGGATTTTACTTACAGGATATCTTAGCAAAATAGATGTTTCTGCGTTGGATTTCCCCAAGCATTTGCAGTAGCTTGGATTTGCCAATGTCTTTGTGCAGTGAAACAGGAAGCAGCAGCATCCACAGTGAGGTACTCGAGCTCTGGAGTGTCAGCACCCCCTACTCAGACAAATTCTCTACTTGGTCTCAGCGCAACTTGGGTCTAACAGCTGCCACATTTGTGGAAAGGGGTTTGCTTGCAAACGGTGCTAAATCTCACATGTGAGAGATGGAGCAGAGCGATCTGTACGCAGATCTGTGGCTTGGACAGTGGCGGAGTCACTGTGGAATTGCTTCTGCCTGTCCAAATTGCTTCATCACTCAAATGTAGGTTGAATTATCTTTGTGCTGGAAAATATCTAATCCCTGATGCTGTTAAAGCACAACGTGGATTTGCTTCCTCCGGTACTTCATGAGTAGTTGAAGTTGTGTTACATCTACCCCACAATATGAGCGCTTGTTTTCAGTCTGCTGGCAGGCAGGATGCTGAGATTCGAAGTATCCAGAAGGGAGCGGGTGCGATATAAAATACCCAGGAGAGATATTTTGTTCCCTAACCAGTGGTGGAATTTTATACCTGAAACTAATAAGATAGGAAGAAAAGACAAACAATCAAAGAAGAATGCCATGGCTTGATTAGTAATTACCTCAGGCACTTAACTTTTGTGGAGCTAATTGAAGCATGGGTTTTTTTATTGTTCCAGATAATGTTATTCAGAAAGTGAAATGCCATTTTAACCGTGCGAGGGGCTCACAAACAAAGGCCAACTGGGAGAAAGTTGAGGAGGAGCTGAAGTTCCGGCCCCCGGTTCAGCTGAAACTAGAGGATACGGAGCTGATGAATGGGATGGCCAACGGTGGGCACACAGGCGTTCATGTGGAGGTTGGTAAGTTACTACTACGCCCGGGTGGCCGTAGTCTTCCTGAACAACTTTGCAAACGACAGAAGAGCGTGTAACAGTGGCTCCTTTCATACTCAAAAATATATATGTATCGTGTCTGAACCCCAAGGAGAGAGACTGCCTTACTGCAAACAACGGATGGTCTTTAGATGGTAGCGGGTCTGCGTCAGAGCCTTTGAGGACTTGTGGAAGGGTCCCTTTTTCCAGCCCTACAGCAGCTTCTCTATATGGTTGTAACTGGACTTGGCATTTTCCACATTAAGTTCTCCTGCTGTTAAAGCAGTTGGTTGTTAAATTTTCTGTGACAAAAGAAGCTCTGCTAATTCGTTGCTTGTTGCAAACTCTGATATTACAGACTGAATGAATTACTTCAGCCTTGAGGAAAGATGAGAAGAATATGAGCTGTGGGTAAAACTTATTCCCAGACTGCCTGTCTTGGGTTGTTCTCCCTCTTTGCTTTCCCCTTTTACCTTATTCTTTAAAATTGAATGCATTTGCCTGAAATTCTGGAAAAGGATTTGTATGTCTGTGTAACCAACACAGAGGCTTGACGAGGGATTTATTTTAGATATTAGGAAGAAATTCTTCCCTGTGAGGGTGGTGAGACCCTGGCCCAGGTTGCCCAGAGCAGCTGTGGATGCCCCATCCCTGGCAGTGTCCCAGGCCAGGCTGGACGGGGCTCTGAGCAGCCTGCTGTAGTGGAAGGTGTCTCTGCCCACGGAGTTGGAACTATCTTTTAAGACCATTTCCAACTGAAACCAGTCCCTGATTCTATGTTCTTGCCTGCTTTTAGAAGTACTAACTGCTACTCATTTATTGTGAACCTGCTATTGTCTTATTTGTGTTTCAGTTGCACAGTCAAAGTCCTGCCTACAAAGTCCTTCCTCTACAAAATGAAATGATGGAATCACAGAGTCATTTGGGTTGGAAAAGACCTTTAAGGTTGTCGAGTCCAACCTTTAACCCAGCACTGCCAGGGCATCGCTAAACCATGCCCCTTTTTAAATCCTCTTAGCATGGCAGTTTAAATGCAGCTTCAGAGCCAAGACCTTGTATTTCCTCTTTTTTTGTTGTTCTTGGCTTATGAAGCACTAATAAAATGAAGTTTCAGTTGCTCAGTCTTACTGTTTCTGATGGATGAGCTGGAATGTCATTTGACAGAGGTATTTTAGGTTAAAATACAGAGAGGCAGTGGCCAGGAGGAAGAAACACAGAACTGCAAACATTCTGTTTGCCAGTCAGGTTGCTGAGTGCTCCTCAGAACTGTGCTTGAGGGTTAAATATCTTCATGATGTGACAGAGCTTAGAAATTCTTTGCATTTCGGTGCCAGTAAACATTTGCAAGCTTCTCTGTGTCCACAGCTCAGAAATAGATTTTCAGTTGTCCCATGTTCTTAATTGCTTTCTTTCGCTTTCCATCTGGCCTTGTACTTCTGGCTGATCGCTCTGGTCCAACCCAAATACTCTTACAGATTGTTCTGCCTTTATTTTAAGGATCATGTTTATGATATCTGTTTCCCTCTGCTGGAGTCAGCTTTCCTGGCTTCTCCCTCCCTCCTCTCCTCAGTACCTGCCAGCTGAATCCCTCTTGGCTGCTCTAAGTTTAGCTGTGCAGGTGGTGTTTGTTCCCGTGTTAATGTTATTTATATTACAGCTCTGCTCTACAGGAGACGTCTTGAGCATGCGCTGAAGCGTCACGGTTGCAGGAGGGCAGAACTGAATTGTCTGCATTCTGTAGAGAGGGCAGATCAATCCATGGTTTGATCAAACAGCAGTCTCCCTAGGTGGGCGTCGCTGGGTCCTGTCTCTTGAGCTGTGTGATTGCATCCCCTGGCTCTTCACTCCAGTGTGAGAGGAGTTGGAAAAGTCAGGGCATTTTGTTCTAGTTAATATATATATGAACAAAAGCTTTTTTAAAATTTTTTTTTCTTTTTCATCCTTCTGTTTGTTCCTTCCTTTGTTAACTAAACCCAGCCCAGTTCTTGCTAGGAAGCCTTGATCAACATCTACACAACCTCAGCTGTTGTGGGAAAAGCCTCACCCTGTGTCTCGACATGGGCCCAGCCGATAAAGCTCTGGAGGACGGGGGGTGGGGTGTGTACAAAGTGTGACATGTAAGCAGCTTTCTGTGAAGAGGGGAGCATTTTCACATCAGCGTGGGCTCTCTGAAATAAAAGAATGACTTGTGCTCTTCGTCTCGTCAGCTCGCTGTTAAATTACGCAGCATTGTGCTCCCCGTGATGGATGCTCTTAGTCTTCTGCAGGGAACCCTTCACTGAGTCCTTTTTAAGGGGTTTTTTGAAGATGTCTCACATCTCTGTCTTTTGTCTGCTGGCACTTTATTTTAAAATGTTTGAGTCTGGTTTTGTGTTGTGCTCCTGATGCTCTTTATCCAGAGCTTTGAGTATGTGACTCATTGTCAAGCCCTTGTTGTGCTGTGCCTTGAAGAGACAGAACGGAGCATGCTACAGGCATTTGTGTCAGACTGGGCTTAAACAGCCAGAGGCCTCTGCTCAGAAAATCTTTTACAGGCAGAAGTTTCAATTTCTTCGTTGTGTGAGGGAGTTTTCACATCATTTGCTGTACATGTTCAAACCCGCAGATCCATTTTTCCTGGGTGCAAGTCAATCCACAGTCCCCAGAATATCTTCTGCATGGTGCTTGTCTGCAACTTCTTGACTTGAGGAGCCAAATCACACTGAATGACAATTAAAATTCAATTGTGCTTGTGCAAAATTGTGCTGCCTTGGCCCAAGAGTGCTCGTACTATCTTCTTCCCTTATTTCATGGCAATTCCAGTATGAAAATACGATTGAATTCCCACGAGGAAGTGTAGTAATTTTTCCCTGGCAGCACTTGTTCTGTGCAATTTGTTTGTGAATTAAACCTCAGAATGATACAGCAGAAATAAAACTCCGCAGGAAACAACTTGAAGACCACTTTCCCCAGAATCTGAATAAAAAATGGTAGCAAGTGGAATACTCAGGTCAGCAACTGAACAAACATGTTGGTACAGCGTCGGTCCAGTGCGCTGGTTGGACCTGGGACATCCCTGCCTAACAAAGCCAGTAAAATTTGAATGACAGGGCTCCTTGCACCATTTCTTCATGTGAGCATGTGTGTGGCAGTAATACATGGTAACGCCTCACAAGTGACTTACGTCAGAGGGAGTTAATACAGGTCCCTTTGCATTCCCGTGGAGATGAAATTATGGAGGTGTGAGTGGGTGCCAGACCAATTAACGACACGGACACTTAGAGAAGGTCCTTTATATCCCTGTATTAACTTGGCAGCAAACTTACATCCATCTATCAAAATCTGTCGTGAAGGAGAAGGCACAAGTGCTTTCCTAGCTCAAACCGTGCAGCACTGCAGAATTTAAGCTGTTAGGGTGTTTCATTCATCACTGAGGGGAAGCCGGATGTGATCTCTGCTGTGTTGCATCGTTTATCTGTGGTAGTCAGGGCTGGCGACGTCTGGGCAGGAGGCAGAAGGTCCTGAGAGCTGGGGAGGCTTCTTGAGGGCTCGTTGATTCCTTCCTGTATCTTGCGGGCTTTGTTGCAGGAGAGGATCAGGGTTTGGACCTGAGCTGCCAACTGCCCTTGTGGTTGTTGTGCCAACAGTGTTCTGCTTGCGGTGGTGCAAGGGCAGGGATGACGTGTAGGTGAGTATCTGGGTGTGGTGTGGTGTGCGTTGGGAGTTAGCTGGTACAGCCAGGGGAAAAGAGGTGAGGTTTTGGACAACCAACCCCCTCAATTAGAAGTGGTAGATTCCAAATACATGTTTATAATAATTGCTTTGACCTTAATGAGGTGGGTATCAATTAGATCATCCTGAAGAGATGGTATCAGGGGTGTGGGTGTGAATAAGTAGTAGTGGAGAAGGTGAGAAAGGAAGGAGACAAACAGTCACCAGCTGGTGGAAGAGGAGCCAGCAGTGTGCCTGGGTGGCCACAAAGGCCAATGGCATCCTGGCTTGTACCAGCACTGGTGTGGCCAGCAGGGCAGGGATGGTCCCCCTGTGCTGGGGACACTGGTGAGGCCACATCTCAAATCTCGGCTTCAGTGTTGGCCCCTCACCCCAAGAAGGACCTTGAGGGTCTGGAGCGTGTCCAGAGAAGGGCAATGGAGCTGGGGCAGGGTCTGGAGCACAAGTGGCTCAGGGACCTGGTGGGGAGGGGGTTGAGCCCGGAGCAGAGGAGGCTCCGGGGAGACCTTCTGGCTCTGACAACTCCCTGACAGGAGGTTGGAGCGATGTAGGTGGAAGTCTCTTCTCCTCAGGAAGAAGCGCCAAGATGAGAAGATCTGGCCTCAGGCTCTTCCAGGGAAGGTTGAGGTTGTCCCTGAGGCAGAATCTCTTCCCCGCTGGGGCTGTGCAGGGCTGTCGCAGGCTGCCCAGGGCAGTGGTGGAGTCCCCATGGCTGGAGGGGTTTCCCAGCCGTGTGGAGGTGCTGCTGAGGGACAGGGGTCAGGGGGGACCTGGCAGTGCTGGGGGAACGGGGGCACTGGAGGAGCTGAAAGGGCTCTTCCACCCTAAGTGCCTTGATGAATTCAGTGCCGGTGGCACACAGGCAGGTTGGGAGACAGGCCGGGGTAGCGCATGGGGGAGAGTG
>NW_010393479.1:40129-42414 GCF_000710305.1 Buceros rhinoceros silvestris | reverse complement strand
TGGGAGACAGGCAGGTGTAGCGCATGGTGAAGTGTGGCTCAGGGGCCGACACCTGCAGCGCCCTCTTTAATTCCTAGGCTCTAGTTTTGACCATGTTTTGTCAGCCTGAGAGGCCCAGAGGTGAGAGCAGCAGTTCTGTGACAGACTTTCCCCTGCTGTCACTGGGCAGTGTCATCCTGACAGCTCCTACAACAGCTCTGTTAGCAGCAGGGCGTCAAAGTCCTTGGCTCGTACAGTTTGCAGTCTGGCAGCTGCTTGGTCAGGGCACCAAAGGCTCTGTGGAAACTATGTGGGTGAAACCGAATCGCTGTTACCAGACTGAACTCTCAGACTGTCAGTGGGAAGAAACACCTAATTACCAGCTGAGGAAGAGGTGAATCACTGTCTTGCTTTTATGGGTGTCAGGAATCTAAGCTCTTTCCCAGGCTTTTGGGTGCTTAAAGCCTCTAGCAACCTGTGAGGGGTGTTCAGAACACTGATCTGCTGAAATAAAGAGTTCGAAAATACCGACGTGCACCATAAAAGACGACATTAACACTAAATTCTCTTGCTTAATGTGATTTAGAAATACTCGGGAGCTCACGAAAGGTTTTGAAAATGTTTAAAACCCGCTTAGGCTGATCTGAGTCGGTTCATGTTAAAAGCTTCACAGTAACAGTGCAAACTTTCCCTGATGTCTGGGCTTTTTTAAGTCCCTACTTACAGAATGCAGCCTGTGACTCCCCTGGGGATTCTGTCGCTTGTTCTGAACATCATGTGCGGAGCGTTGAACCTCATTCGCGGCGTTCACCTGGCAGAGCACTCATTTCAGGTAACCCCGGTCGCGCTGACCTGCACGTGGGGCAAAGGGAGAGAGTTTTCTGGGTGACCAGATTGAGGGTGGCTCTTCTGCTTCTGTGAAGAGACACAGAAACATTTTAGTCTTGTCAAACTGTCTGGATTATTATTTTTTTTTCTATTCTTGTATTTACGTCTAGATGCTTTTCTGTAAAGTTTTTTTTTTTAAACTAACATGAAATGTAAACAACTTTAAAAAAGGAGAAAGTGTCCTGATTACACGGTGGCACAGTTGGATTTAGCAGGAATTGTCACATAAGCCTCAGTTCTTGGTGTCTTGTTCTTGCTGTTTAACACTGTTACAGTCAATCAGCATCAGGGAGGATGAGGGGTACTCGATGAAATAGCGTGTTCCAAAATATCAAGCAGCACTTGCTATAAACTGGAGCTGACGTAGTTGTTTGTCACTTCTCATCCCCACAGGAGGACCGTGAAGGGATCAGCAATGTGATTGCTTTTCTTCTACCTTTTCTAGCCTGCGTGTTCCAGGTAGGTGAGCTAAATAAAACCCTCTCTCATAATTTTTGTATTATAACATACGAGACAATGTAATTTTCAGGTAAGCAGAGAAGCAGTTTGTTTTTTAGCATCCTACTCAGGTGATTCCGTGGAGGTTTTCCAGTGAGGTGGCAGAAAGACAGTGAAAGGCACAATCTGCCTCTTGGTATTTACATGCCAAATGGGGCTGAGCGTGATAATCACAGATTATTTTCTCTGGCCTCCTTACGCGGAAGAGTTTGAATGAGGAAAATATTCTGTGCTCTAGATGGGTTAGGGGTAGGGTTAGCACCCAGATGGGCTCTTCTCGAAAGGTTCCTTAAATACCTGAAGCACTGGTCCCCACAAGCTTTAACTTGAGGGCAAGATGTTTGCAAAATCTTCAGCCTTTAGCCTGTCCTCGCAAGAAGCTGCTGTAGTTGGGTTAGTAGCTGACAGGAGGAAAAACACACCACCTGCAGGGAGCACTACCTGAAGACTTCTGTTTAACCGTGGTACTTAAAATTTGTAGTGAGGCTGCTTATTTGTATCGTAATCAATACAATTTAGTGTCTTTCAGCCTTCTTACACCTCAGCTCACAGCAGAGCTTTAAGGTGGGGAGGTAGTAGCTGGGGTCTAAATCCTTGATGCAAGTCATTCTTCACAAAGAAAAGGCTCTGTCCTGCTTTTCTCCAGTCAGTACCTGAAGCTAGAGAAGCTAAATAAAGGAGAGCGCTCTCCTATCCTTTTGATCTATAGCAGTCATCTTGACAAAACGCTTGAGAAGCATAAATTGAGCTCAGCTGTGAAGCGCTTTCTGCACGCCGCTCTCTGCTGGTGTCATCAGCGCGGCTGGGAGCCCTGACCTTAAGTGAGAAAGCTCGATCTGTTACTGCCGGGGTGGGAACAGTAACTCTTCTGCCAGCACTCCCAGTTTTTAATTATATCCTGTGAGGGTTGAAGATCTTCA
>NW_010393479.1:27069-40038 GCF_000710305.1 Buceros rhinoceros silvestris | reverse complement strand
TCTTCACACCTTCTTAGCAAGTGGGTTGCACCTGCTCTTGCATTTAGAAAGAGCCCCAAAGCCCAGCTAAAGCTGTTACCTGAAAGGATGGCTGAGGCCACCGCTCGGAATCACAGAACCCTTCGGTTGGAAGAGACCTTTAAGCTCGTCAAGTCCGACCGTTCCTCCAGCACTGCCAGGTCACCGCTAAAACACATCCCTCAGCACCACATCTATATTTAAAGTATCTAAATATTCTTGGAGGACCTCCCAGCATAGGAGTTGGAGGGAAGCTTTGAGCTTCATGGTGACTGCTGCAGCGGCAGGCGGATCCAAGCGATGTGGGTGTGCCAGCGATCCCAGCGGTGTCTCCTGTCCGCCTGTACCTGGTTTAGTGCTGACACTGTCTCTCTGCTCCTTTTGCAGTGTTACTTGTACCTCTTCTACTGCTCGGCGAGGAAGGTGAAGACATTTGCACTCTTTTTCTCTGTTTGTTCATGCAACGTTTATTTGTATGGATTACGGAACCTCTGGCAAATCGCCTTTCACATAGGAGTGGCAGCGCTTTCGTCTTACCAGATACTGACGAGGCAGCTGATGGAGAAACAGCCTGACTGCGGAGTCTGAAAGAGACTTTGGCTTTGCTACTCTATTTTTACAACTTCTTTTTGTATTAAACTGGCCAAAAATAGCTTGGGAGTAATTTTACAGATTTGCGACGATGGTTATCGCAAGGAGGAGATTTCAAAGCAACTTGAAATGAAGTAGGACACTGTAATCACATCAAACCCACAGCGAGGAGTGTAGCTGTGTTTAACATAGCACGTGGTAATCACACGTGGTGGATCTCGTCAGGTGGCCTCAGCAGACGGAGGTTCTGCTTACCCCAAACAGGCTTTTCCTCCTCGACAGCACCATCTAGGCAGTGTTTTGCCGCGTCTTACTGGCTCTGTAATGGTTTGGCAGGTCAACATCTTGTCCTGCCGACGCTTGCAGAAATTGATTGTGCAGTAAAATGAAGATAAGGTGGTGGGTAACGTTTTTGTCTAGAGAATTTGTGAAGATTCTTGGTAAATGTGACTAGAGGCATTGTTTGCTGTAATTTGGTGAATTCAGTATCGGTGGGAAAAATTGTTTGGATGAGCTTCAGGGTGATTTCTCTCGGTTTTGAAGGAAAGCAAAAGGCTCTTTTAAAAAACATGAAGGCTATAAATATCTCCTGGCTAAACAGAGCATTGTAGTTAAATATGTGCTCATTGGTTAATTGCAAATATGCTTGGGGCAGCATAAAGGAAACCAAGTGAATCTAAGTGATCTTTCAGCTCAAGTGGCCTTTATTTCCTTGGTTAAGGTCACTAAGGGTAATTCCATCTTCACTTGGTCTGTACGGATCATAAATCCTCCAGGCTGGCTTGTGACAGGCCGCTGACCCCTTCACCTTTGGAACAAAAACGTATCGCTGCTGAGTGGAAAGCGGTTTCCAGTCGTGGGAAGCAAGAGCAGGTTCTTTTTATTGCCTAAAACACCTTCACTGGAAAGTGTTGAGTTCTGACCTGGGATGAATTTACGAGCACTTTTGGATGTGGGACCTAAGAGCTGAAGTTCTTAACTTCTGTGGCACTGTGTCGAGGTGCATATGGGCATTTTGGAACATAGAGGAACCGTTTGAGCTGTCTTAACCAAAAAAGAAAAAAAAAAAGTCAGGGAGTTGTTTTGATGCAGCTGTCCTGGAAGGGTGGTGGAGACCCAAGAAGATGTAGAGAACTGTAGCTGTGTCACTGTGGAAGATGTCCTAGATTTCCTTTTAATTTTTCTTAGGAAACTGTTTTCTGGTGGCCCCATTTTTTCCACCAGCCATCTCTCACCAAAGATTGATTTTCCTCTCACCTAGTCTCTACCTCCAGTGGTTGCGAAGAGATTAACACGATGCAGAGCTGTCCCCCCGAGCTGGCAGAAACGCTGAATAAAAATAACTTGGTGAATTTTCCTGAAATCTCACGATGCCAACAGGAGGGCTGGAGGACTGGTAGACCAGAAGCCTGTGGTGCTGTACCTCGGGAGCACCTCTGCGATGCAGCTGACTGCAACAACGGCATCGACAGGCAGCCCAGTACAACCCGAACAGCTTCTGGGATGTCAAGAGACTTGTGCCAGGGCTGTTTCCAGTAGTGGAGGTATTTCTCTTCCATCCCATTTACTGACCCAGTACCGTGTCAGTAAACATCCTTTAACCTGTGAGGAGCACTCGAGCAGGGGTGGCAGAGGAGTGTTTCAGGCAGCTAGAGCTGTGTGCTGTAAGGGAGTGTGTTGGAAGGGAGTGCATTAAAATGGTTTCTGCCAGCCTGTAAGTGGAGAACCGAGGCCAGAACTCAGCCATCGTCCCTAAGACGCCCAAGCGACCCCCCAGTTGTGGGGTTTTAGTGCTGACAAGCTTTAAGCTTTCACGCTGTTCAGTCCCTGCTTGACTCGATGTGACCCAGCTCCCAGTGCCCACCCTCGTAGCCTCCAGCTGGCTAAAGAGCCCAGAGGAGCTTTTCGGTGTCTCCGAGGGCTCAGATAAAGCTGAGCTGCTGTAGCTTAAGGCACACAGAGCATTTACCGCTGGGGTGTGGGGCCAGTTGGCTGTTACCTGCTTTTTATTCCTCATCCATGACTTGAGCTGGTTGAAGAGGCTGTAATGGTCCAGATGCTTCCCGTGCACCTGACTGTTTGCTTTGTCATGAACCAACCACATCCCTGCACCAGGCGACGTCAGCTACAGCTCAGCAATGTGAGGTGTGGAGGTACCTTGTGTCTTTACCGTGAGAGTGGATACACATTAAATTCAGCTTTCATTTAATTTCTTAAAGTTTTCGAATTAAATTTCTGAAACAGGTTGGCTCAGCTCTGCCTTTGTGTACGTCATTCTTTTGCTTCTGGTGGATCAGACGGAGGGTGCAGCTAGAACTTACCTTCTAAACAAAACTCTGGCTGGCTGTTCGTCTTAATCCCTTTGCAACCTTTTTATTTTTTCCCTTTTAATACCTGTAAACCACATGAAGGAAGCTCCCTGGGTTAACGTGTGTGTGTTTGTACCCACGCGCCTGGTCAGTGTGGTTTGTGGTTCAGAGCTGAGCAGAGCACGCCCAGATGGACTGATTCTTTTTTTTTTTTAATCTAAGTATTTTGAACAGCTTCTGTGTGGTATTTATACAGTTAAACTTTGCTGGTGGAACAGCAAGAGGAATAGAACAGTTGACCTCGATCTCAGTGCTGTAAGAGGTAATAAATAAGAACGATTCGCCGTTTGGGTATGTGAGCTCTGACTCTGAACAGGGAGTTACGCCTGGCCTGAATCAAACCCCCAAACCAGAATCCAGCCCTTTCTGCTCCACTTGAAACTGTTCAATGGGGTTTGAATCGTGGCGCCTTCATTCTGTCAGTTTTCCAGATGAATCTTTTGGAAACTCTTTTCCTCGCTCAGCACGGGAAAACTGACAAGGAATAAACTTTGTTAATTTTAAGGTCTGCAGCGTTTAGTTGCTTTATGAAGCCGATCTTTTTCCGTGGGTTTTTTCCTGTCTCCCAGAGACCTGTTCAGTTTGTAGGAGGTGGGCTGGTACCTTTTTAGCCACTTTTGCACTATATTAATTATTGAACCTGTGTAAATGTGTATAAAATCATTTTGCATGTGTATGTATATATGTACATAGACCTAATAAACGGCTTTTTTGTAACGATCGTCTTTATTTCCAGTCTTGCTCTTTCAGACACCACGTCACTTGGCTTTTCCTCCTGCGCTGGCATTTTTGGAGTGCTGAAGCACATGAAGTAAGGTGTAACGTGGTCCCTCGGTGCTTTGCCGGTTGCTTGGCAGTGAGCAGTGGAGATCTGGCAGTGTGGTCAGGTTTTCAGCCTGGGCTGCAAATGGAAATAGGCCTCTCAGTCCCTGCAAAGAGCTCGTGGGCTTCTCTGGCTGGTTTTATCCACCTTTGATAAAGCTCTGAAGACACTGTTTCATCAGGCTCTATAGAAATGAGTGGCTTGATGTGACAGAAGGTTGAGCTTTCCCTCTGAGTGCGATGGGTTTGGGTGTTGGTGAATGTGTGTTGGAGAGTGGCTTTCAGTGGTGGGACTCATGGAGGACCCTGCTTGCTCAGGGACCAAAGACTCGGGGGAAAATCAAAAAGCTGGAAAAATCAGGCTAGTGGAGCTGCTGGTGTCTTCCCTCTTTTCTGCTCCCTGGTCCTCCCCAGGAGATGGCTGTAGCAGAAGGGTGAAGGGTTGGGTTCTTCTCCTGGTTTCCGCTGTGTAAAAAGTGAAACCTTTTCCCATCCCCGAGGGTTACCCTTCATCAAAAGGGCAGTTGTGGGTAGAGCGGATCTGGGAGAACTCTGCATTCCTCAGTGTTACTTTTTGATTTAAAGATACACCCCACTCTTAGCCTTGACTTGGCCTTGTAGCCTTGGAGCTTGCCGGGGCACTGGCTTGCGGCAGGGAGGGGTCAGCGGGAGCTTCGAGGCAGTTGCAGCGCTCAGAAAAGAGAGAGAGAAGCGTGTTTGTGCCCCCGGAGCGGGGAAGGAGTCAGAACAGCAGGGTGTGCAGACAGGAGGTGGGATAAGGCAAAGCTGATGACGGGGGTGGGAGCAGAGAGCCTTATTGTTCTGCACTGCGCTGCCCTTTGAAATCTAGATGTTATTTTTGTTCCGTAAATAAATGATTGCTCAAAGCGTGTTGCTTCTCAAGATGCCAGCAGAGAAGAACAGCAGCTGTTCCCCCCCCCCTTTTCTTTTCTTAAGGTGAAGGGGAGAAAGCAATTAGAACTCCCTTCTGCTTTTGAAGCTGCTGATAAAAGGAGGTGGGAGGATCAGAGGGTCCCTGTGCCGAAAGAGGAGCAGCTCCTGAGGTGATAGAAATACATGTTTGTGTTTTCAACAAAGTCACTCCGCTGCTGCTGGGTGCTGACTTCCAAATGTGACCTAATTGCATGTAAAAACTGTTGGGGGGGTGGGGGCGTGGTTTGAGGGAAGGAAACCGGCTACAAGAAAAGAACAGCTCTGTCTTGGGATGTGTTACCTCCTCGTGAGGCTGGCTCGGCTCTTGGATCCGAGGCCGCTCCTGGAGCAAGACCAAAAGGAGGTGGGGACAGTTGGACAGTCCCTCTCCAGTGGTGTTGGCTTTTAAAAGTGATCTTGACCCCAGCAGGGAGGTTCGTCCGCTGAGGACGCGGGCTGAAGGGCTCAGAGGCTTTGTTCTATGCCTGATGGCTTTTACAGGTACCTCCTGGCCAGCTGCAAATAAACCTCTACTGAAGGTACGACCTTTCGGCAGGAAATGAAGGTGTGTCTGAGCTCCCCGGGGTGAGGGTGGAGCTTTGAGCTTGAGCTCGGGCATGTCTTTGATTGGCTTAAGCCGATTTTTAATCGGGAAGATGCAGCTCTAAGGGGAGGTGTCTCCCCATCCCTGAGGTTGCAGGTCTTTCCCCTGAGTAATTTTTTTTCCTAGCCCTGGGAAGGCTGATCCAGGCTGCTCACAAGAATGATTTAAAAAGTAATTAAGCAGCAACACAAACCAAAGAACCTTTAAAAGTCTTTGCCTTCTGCTCCTGCTTAAAGCGTACAATAAGCGAAACGCGGACGTGGATAAAGTTCCCTTTGGAGGAATAACTGTCGTTCAATATGCTTGAAATAATGACCATTAAAATGTAAAGCACCCGCCGGGGCGGCATGACGTACGGCTGCGGAGGGTGCGGATTTATGCCTTCATTATGCGAGGACAGACATTAACCAACCAAACCCCTCGTTCCGTGGGCTCTTGTAGGGAACCACTAAAAAGCAGTTAGGCGGAAAGCTCAGCTCCGATGTCGTTAGTGCACCAGGCAAAGCAAACACGAGGCCTTTTCCTGGGAGGTGCTGCCTCCTCCTGCCTGCTGTGGCCTTGAGTGACAGCCCGAGGGCACAGACCTGGCAGGATCGGCTGGTGTTCAACGGGTTATGGTGTGTCCTGGCTAAAAGGGAATAAATGTGAGCTCAGCAGGTGTGGGAGTAACTCCGAGCACGGTGCTGGGTGGCAGAGATTGCCGTGGCTCTGCCTCATGTTGGGGTTTGCTGTCTTCATGTATTAGGTGTGACCTGAATGTACGAGGCAGAAGCTGGAGGTACCTGCTGTGAGCGTGGCCAGGAGCTGGACGAGGCAGAAGCTGGAGGTACCTGCTGTGAGCGTGGCCAGGAGCTGGACGAGGCAGAAGCTGGAGGTACCCTCTGTGAGCATGGGGCGTTCTCCCAGCAGATAGGTCTCCTCTCAAGGTGGTTTCCCCCACGCACAGGTCTCATCGAAGACTTGAGAAACATTTAGGTGACACAGAGCAGGAGGCATCTCAAGAGCTGGCAGCACAGTTGAGCTGGATTCCTGGTTTGGAGTCACAAGCCAAAATTCCCGTGATGTGTCCTGTGTTGGTACTGGGGCTTCTGCTTTGTGTCTGGCCCGTACATCCCTAAATCGGTGTCATTCTCTTTCTTTGAGCTTCTCGCGGTGGATGCTGGGGTCAGAGGGAGCAGGTAAGAATCCCAGAATCACCTGGTTGGGAGAGACCTTTCAGCTCACCCAGTCCAACCGTTCCCCTGCCCTGCCAGGGTCCCTGAACCATGTCCCTCAGCTCCACACCCACACACTGTGAAACCCCTCCAGGGATGGGGACTCCAGCATCTCCCTGGGCAGCCTGGGCCAATGCTGCACAGCCCTCTCTGGAAAGAAATTGTTCCTGATGTCCAACCTAGATCTGCCCTGGCACAACTTGAGGCCATTTCCTCTCATCCTGTCACTTGTCACATGGGAGAAGAGACCAACCCCCACCTCTCTACAACCTCCTGTCAGGGAGTTGTAGAGAGCGAGAAGGTCTCTCCCCTCAGCAGCAGCAGCAGCGCTTTGTGGTCTCAGGGTTAATATGATGAACTGAGCGGTGAGAAGTCTCTGCCTCCATTCCCACGACTTGCGTATCCTTGGCTCTTCCTTACGCTCACAGGACTTCCCGCCCCCCCCAAGCCTGAGCAGATTCACAGCAAGGAGCGTATGGATTTAAAATAAAACATGTGAAACGATCTTCAGTGACAGCCCTGAGCTTTCTGCTTCTCTCTGCTGCAGGCACTGGGAGGCACCAGTGTACCAGCTAACGCTGCACTGGGAGGGAGCCAGGCAGCTCCTGGGGAAACCTGCCCATTTTTCTACCTGCCTCGGTTCTCCCGGGAGATTTTGCTGTGGCATTCACGAAAGGGAGCTAAAACCCCCTGGAGACAGTGGGAGGATCACTCTAGGGCTGCAAATCCCCACAGCTAGCTGGGCTGGAACCGATTTGTCAACAGCAAAGTCACTGCAGAGTCTTTTTTTGTCTCACTCCTCTTTAAGGAACAAAGCATCGTTCTTTGTGCTAAATATTGGTGCTCCTGGTTGGAACATCGGGGCTTTGTTCTCAGCCTGAGGGATCCAGGAAGGGACGGGAGGGTTTCTGAGAGAGGAAACCAGCAGCTTAATTAGCGAGAAGTCCAGAGGCAGACGTGCATACATTTGTGGTGCTTAATCCGTCTGCGGGAGCTGCTGGGAAAGTTAAGTCCGATGGGAAGGAAGGGATTTGAGGCAAAACCTTGTTTCTCAAACTCTGCTAATAAAAGGGCGAAGATGCTGCTGCCCTTCCCCGTGCAGAGGAGCGGGAAGGTGGGCTGCCTAGGAGGCAGTGGGCAGCGCTGGCCGTGGTGGGGCCAGAAAACACGTAGAGTCGCTTCCAGGCAGGACTCAAACCTTCCCGTCCATCCTGGGGTGCAGAGCTGGGAAGAGAGGCCTGAGACGGAGCTGACTGAGGTTACCAGGCTGCTCCCAGCATCCAAACTGGGTGCGAGAGATTCTTTGCTGGTGCTGAAAGGGAGCTCACAGGATTTTGCTGGTCCTTCCTCCTTCCAGCGGCGTATCCTCTGTGATTAACCGTGTTTTTAGAACAACCACATCTTCCTCCTCCCCTTCTTGCTGGCAGCGGTGCTGGTTTCTGTAGTCCCTCCTCCACGGGGGACAGAAATTGTTCCTCATGTCTGGCCTCAACCTCTCCTGGAACAACTGGAGGACTTTCCCCTTGTCCTGGTGCTTGTTCCTGGGGAGAAGAGACCGACCCCCACCTCGCTGCACCCTCCTGTCAGGGAGTTGTCAGAGCCAGAAGGTCTCCCCGGAGCCTTGAGACTTTGCTCCAGGCTCAGCCCCGCCGGGTCCCTCAGCCGCTCCTCAGCACATTGTGCTCCAGACCCTGCACCAGCTCCGTTGTCCTTCTCTGGACATGCTCCAGCAATCTGGCACGAGAGCCATGCACCCTGCCACCTCCCAAAGCCATGACAGAGGGATTCTTTCTACCCACCTGGATAGACACCTCCATCCTTCAGAGGACTATGCTAGCTGGAGGGCTGCCAAGCACACCTCCCTCTTTGCAGCTGTTTGGCAGCTGGATTCTCAACCATTAGAAGCCGATTTTAACCTCTTCTTCACTGGCCGATCCTGCTCTGCAGCCCCACTGGCTGCTGGTGACATTGCACCCAAAATGCTGTGTCCAGCTTGGGCTCTCTAGTCCCAAAGGAATGCGGAGAAACTGGAGAGGATGGGGTGAAAGGACACCATGATGACTAAGGGGCAGAAGCCTGTGATCTACAAGGGAGCTCAGTTTTTCTAGTCTTGAGAAGAGGCTGAGGGCCCATCTGCTGAAAGCCTGCAACTCCCCTTGGGAGAAGAGTTTAGACCACTAAACTCTAACCAGCAGCAGAATGTTGACATGGAGCAACTTGTTGCAGCTTGGAGGCGCAGGCTGGACACTAGATAAAAATCCCACTGGGAGGGAGGTGCAGTTCTGGAGCAGGTCACCTAACTTGGGGTTTCTCCATCCCCAGAGGCTGCCACATCTTAGCTGGGCAAAGCCATAACAGATGTGAACAAGCGTTGGTGTCAGTCCTGCCTTGAGCTTGGAGGACTAGAAGTTCCTTCCAACCAACGTCTCTGTGATCTTACAAACCCACGACACGTTGTGATTTAGGGGTTTAGGTGCTGCTTAGCAATTTCACGTCGGTTGGGTCTTAAATTAGCCTAATACTAAGAAAAATCCCTACCACCAACCTTAAATCGAGCTGGCCTCCCTGAAGGCTCTCTTGGATCAAAATCGAACACAAATGTGACATAGAAAGAGCAGGAGGGCTTCATGGGGCAGGTTGAGGACACTGTTACCATTTCACATGCACATTGTCTGGGTGTCCCACGGTTGTGAAACGTACGACCTCCCTCGTGCGGAACCGCCGGCGTTACGGCAGCGGGGAGCGAGTTAACCTGGAGCTGGACTGGCGCTGGCTCGCAGCACATCAGCTTTATGGCTTACGATACGGTCTGAGGGGATTGCTTTGCTTTAGTGATCTTGCTTCCCGGTGACCCCCCCCTGGGGCGGAACCGCCGGCGTTACGGCAGCGGGGAGCGAGTTAACCTGGAGCTGGACTGGCGCTGGCTCGCAGCACATCAGCTTTATGGCTTACGATACGGTCTGAGGGGATTGCTTTGCTTTAGTGATCTTGCTTCCCGGTGAGAAAGGTGACCTTAGGGCCTGCTGGTAGGGAAGCGGCAGAACGACACACACATTGTTATTTAAAGTGGCCTCAACTATTTAAAAAAAAAAAAAAGACTTTTTTCTTTTTCCTGGGCGTTGTCCCTACATCATTTCCCTCAATGATCAGGAATCTTGACTTGATGAGCTGCCAGTTGATGTGTTTATAGTATGTCTCCAGGAGCGTTACAATAACCTGACATCTTCCTCAAGTGGGATTCCAGGTCGGTGTGGTTTATGCATGGGAGAAATTATTTTTCTCTGATGGTTGAGACCCAGCAGCCTCCAAAAATGACCCACTTGTGCTTTGTGCCAGGGACCTACGTGACTATACGGGTGTGTAAGGGCACGATACACAACTGGAAGCACTGGCCTCCCCTGGATGCTGTCAGCCCCACCTTCATCCCTACTCTTGGGAGCTCCTGCTCCTTGTAGCCCTTCTGACCACTTTAATGGTGACAGCAGAGAGCGAGCCTCTGGCTTCTTGAGTAAAGGTGGCTGCTGTGGTGGGAACGGTGTTGCTACATCTTGGTTTTATCGGGACACTTGTCATTTGAGCTAAGAGGATGGTGCTCACCTTGGTGCCTTGGCAGACATCCGTATAGATCTGCCCGTCTTTTCACCACCTAGGAGCTGAGCAAGTCAGATTAGCAAAGACCTGAGGTTCTGCTTTGATCAGCTCTGGTCGTTTGAAAGCTCAGCGGATCATTTCTGATTGCTGACACCTTACTGAGCTGATCTGATGGCAGGGAACGATGCTCCTTAGAGGGAGGACACAGGAATATCTGCCCATCATAATGCCTCTTGTGTTGAATTTGGACAATCCTTAATTCTTTCTCACTCTTCCCTCTGATGAACATGTTAGAATGAGTCAAGACCAAGCACAGTATTTTAGCTGGGTATTTTACTTAAAAAAAAAAAAAGAGATTTTCAAACATGAGCAGAACTCATTCACTTGTTTCCATCACAAACAGAAAAAATCTGAAGCTGATTTTTTTTTTTGCAACTGAAATGTTGCAGTTTTCATTCAATAATACTTAACTTCCCTGTCAGCTACAATCTCAATGGAAGTTGAAAGGGAAACATCCTGAAAATGAAGTATTTTGTACAACTCAGGACAGTTTTTGTCTGCGGAGGCCTAGAAGCAGCATCAGCAAGCTGTGATCAAAGAGTTTGATAAGGGATTTAAAGACCGGAACGCAGCCGGTCTCAGCCCCTGATTCAACAGTCTGAAGTCGCTGGAATTCACTGTTTGTCTTGTTTGGATCCCACTGCCTTTAAGACTTAGAAACACTTTGGCCGGAAGAGACCTTTCAGATCACCGAGTCCAACCATCCCCCACCACTGCCAGGTCCCCCCTGCCCCCTGTCCCTCAGCCACAGAATTACAGAATCATTTTGCTTGGAAAAGCCCTTTAAAATCATGGAGTCCAACCATTCCCCCAGTGCTGCCAGGTCCCCACTGCCCCCTGTCTCTCAGCCCCACACCGACACGGCTGGGAAACCCCTCCAGGGATGGGGGCTCCACCACCGCCCTGGGCAGCCTGGGCCAGAGAAAAAAAAGAAGTTACTTAAAAATTGAAAAACTTAATAAATTAACGGTGTCAACTGAAGTCATCCGCTCCTGGCTGGCCGGGTGTAGAGCACCCGAGTCCATTGATGTCCTGAGTAATTATGGGCTTCAGCTGGTTAATCACGGGACCTACTGCTGCTTTAGACACGCTTGGGTTGTGTGAGCGAAAAAGGCAAAGGGCTTTGAGAATGTGTCTGACCCAGGTTCATGAGCGGTGCTTCCCCACGGGTCGTATCTCTCCATCCATCACTGCCGGGGAAGAAAATCAATCCTTTTTGTGGCAACGAGCATATTCAATAATGCAAAAGGTCATGGCATTATACACCCCGCGGCGATGTCTTCATGAGCGATGGGCTGTGGCTTTGCCTTTCAAAACCTGCATGTTTGTATTTCAGTTTGTCGCCAGCATCTCGTGGAAACCCACCTGCCTCAGCGTGTTGTGCTGTCCAAGAAGCCTCCAGTGCGAGGACTCCCCTCCCACCGCAGTCCACTCTGTTTACTCACATCAAGAACAGCAGAGTATAACCCAGCGCGCTTAGTCAGCGCTGTGGTGGCACCGAACTGAAGGCTGCTGCGTGATCCTCTTGGATATTTGGGAAGTAAGGTCAAGGTCAGCTCCATACTGAGTTCCAAACCTGAGTTTCACACCAGTTGGCCAAGAGCAGCTCTGTGGAAAAGGACCTGTTTATTTTAGTGGACAAGTTGAACACGCATCAGCAATGAGCCCTCACAGCGATGGAGGCCAACAGCATCCTGGGCTGTCTCGGTGAAGGCGTGGCCAGCAGCTGAAGAGAAGGGACGGTTCCCTTCCAGCTGGCTGTTGTGAGACTGCCGCTGGAGCGCTGAGTTTGGTTTTGGACACCCCAGTGAAGAAAGACATCCACATACTGGAGTGAGTCCAGTTGGGGCAAGATGATTACGGGGCTGGAGGACATGGCAAAGAAGAAGCAGCTGAGAGAACTGGGTTTGATCAGCCTGAATAAGGGGTTGCTAAGGGGAATGTAATTGCTGTATTCGACAGCCGATGAGTGGTTAACGAGAAGACAAAGCCATGCTCATCTTGGAGATGCCTGGCAGAAGGATGAGAAAAAAACCAACAAAAGTTGCAACAAGGGAAATTCCAACAATTTTTCTCCGTGAGAGTGGTCAAACACCACAACAGGGATCTGAAGAGGTTGAGAAGTCTCCACCCTTGCAGAGACTCAAAACTGGAATGGACGAGACAGGGCACCCTGGTAGATGTTGAAGCCGGCCCTGCATTGAGTGGTGGACTTGGACATCTCAGAACAGAGATGTTCTGAGTCTCCTTCAAACTAAATGGTTCTGTAATTTGAGTAACCCTCGTTACTTTACAGCCGCAGAAATGTAAACCTGCTTTATGACAGAGTCAAAACTGAATATGGGGCGAATAGAAGCAAAAATGGGAGCTCTGGTGTGATGGATGCAGAGATCCGTGCACAAGAGACCAAGGAGCTGTCTGGAGACTCTGAGGGCAAGTGCTGAGATGCCTCTGAACAGCTCAATCGAGGGGATCTCAGCTGTGAAACTGTGACAGTGTATGAGGTTACAAAGGGAAATGGGCAAACCGGGCAAACCCCAAAGATTTTAATCAGCCTGAATGCCACAGACTGGCCTTAGAAGCAGCAGTAGCTTTGGAGTACAAACCATTTACACCAAGGTGAACACTGTTTATGAGAGCATCTGAGAGCTCGGTAAAGGGTCACAAAGGTAAGGGAGATGGTCAGGTCCTGTGTGGCCTTTGGCTGGTGGAAGGGTTGGCCGCTGTTTGCTTCCCTAGAAGAGAACTGAGGATTGAAGTGTAGGGA